>NC_069501.1:701568002-701618002 GCF_027579735.1 Bombina bombina | reverse complement strand
TAATTTAATATCCAGCGAATGCATAGGTTCAAACGGAGGAGCTTGAAGAGCCCCCAGAACCAAATTCAAACTCCAAGGAGGAGAAATTGACTTAATGACAGGTTTGATACGAACCAAAGCCTGTACAAAACAATGAATATCAGGAAGACTAGCAATCTTTCTGTGAAAAAGAACAGAAAGAGCAGAGATTTGTCCTTTCAAGGAACTTGCAGACAAACCTTTATCCAAACCATCCTGAAGAAACTGTAAAATTCTAGGCATTCTAAAAGAATGCCAAGAAAAATGATGAGAAGAACACCAAGAAATGTAAGTCTTCCAGACTCGATAATATATCTTCCTAGATACAGATTTACGAGCCTGTAACATAGTATTAATTACGGAGTCAGAGAAACCTCTATGACTGAGAATCAAGCGTTCAATCTCCATACCTTCAAATTTAAGGATTTGAGATCCTGATGGAAAAAAGGACCTTGCGATAGAAGGTCTGGTCTTAACGGAAGAGTCCACGGTTGGCAAGTAGCCATCCAGACAAGATCCGCATACCAAAACCTGTGAGGCCATGCTGGAGCCACCAGCAGAACGAACGCTCCTTTAGAATCTTGGAAATCACTCTTGGAAGAAGAACTAGAGGCGGAAAGATATAGGCAGGATGATACTTCCAAGGAAGTGACAATGCATCCACTGCTTCCGCCTGAGGATCCCTGGATCTGGACAGATACCTGGGAAGCTTCTTGTTTAGATGAGAAGCCATCAGATCTATTTCTGGAAGTCCCCACATTTGAACAATCTGAAGAAATACCTCTGGGTGAAGAGACCATTCGCCCGGATGTAACGTTTGGCGACTGAGATAATCCGCTTCCCAATTGTCTATACCTGGGATATGAACCGCAGAAATTAGACAGGAGCTGGATTCCGCCCATACCAGTATTCGAGATACTTCTTTCATAGCTAGAGGACTGTGAGTCCCTCTTTGATGATTGACATATGCCACGGTTGTGACATTGTCCGTCTGAAAACAAATGAACGACTCTCTCTTTAGAAGAGGCCACGACTGAAGAGCTCTGAAAATTGCACAGAGTTCCAAAATGTTGACTGGTAATCTCGCCTCCTGAGATTCCCAAACCCCTTGTGCTGTCAGACCCCCCCCAAACAGCTCCCCAACCTGTCAGACTTGCATCTGTTGAGATCACAGTCCAGGTCGGAAGAACAAAAGAAGCCCCCTGAACTAAACGATGGTGGTCTGTCCACCACGTCAGAGAGTGTCGTACAATCGGTTTTAAAGATATTAATTGAGATATCTTTGTATAATCCCTGCACCACTAGTTCAGCATACAGAGCTGAAGAGGTCGCATGTGAAAACGAGCAAAGGGGATCGCGTCCGATGCAGCAGTCATAAGACCTAGAATTTCCATGCATAAGGCTACCGAAGGGAATGATTTAGACTGAAGGTTTCGACAAGCTGAAACCAATTTCAGACGTCTCTTGTCCGTCAGAGACAGAGTCATGGACACTGAATCTATCTGGAAACCTAAAAAGGTTACCCTTGTCTGAGGAATCAACTAACTCTTTGGTAAATTGATCCTCCAACCATGATCTCGAAGAAACGATACAAGTCGATTCGTATGAGATTCTGCTAAATGTGAAGACTGAGCAAGTACCAAGATATCGTCCAAATAAGGAAATACCACAATACCCTGTTCTCTGATTACAGATAGAAGGGCACCGAGAACCTTTGTAAAAATCCTTGGAGCTGTTGCTAGGGCAAACGGCAGAGCCACAAACTGATAATGCTTGTCTAGGAAAGAGAATCTCAGAAACTGATAGTGATCTGGATGAATCGGAATATGCAGATATGCATCTTGTAAATCTATTGTGGACATATAATGCCCTTGCTGAACAAAAGGCAGAATAGTCCTTATAGTTACCATTTTGAATGTTGGTATCCTTACATAACGATTCAATATTTTTAAATCCAGAACTGGCCTGAAGGAATTCTTCTTTGGTACAATGAAGAGATTTGAGTAAAACCCCAGCCCCTGTTCCAGAACTGGAACTGGCATAATTACTCCAGCCAACTCTAGATCTGAAACACATTTCAGAAATGCTTGAGCCTTCACTGGATTTATTGGGACACGGGAAAGAAAAAATCTTCTTGCAGGAGGCCTTATCTTGAAGCCTATTCTGTACCCTTGTGAAACAATGTTCTGGATCCAAAGATTGTGAATCAAATTGATCCAAATCGTAATCTTCCCCCTACCAGCTGGGCTGGAATGAGGGCCGCACCTTCATGTGGACTTGGGAGCTGGCTTTGGCTTTCTAAAAGGCTTGGATTTATTCCAGACTGGAGATGGTTTCCAAACTGATACCGCTCCTGTAGGCGAAGGATCAGGCTTTTGTTCCTTATTGCGACGAAAGGAACGAAAACGATTAGCAGACCTAAATTTACCTTTAGATTTTTTATCCTGTGGTAAAAAAGTTCTTTTCCCCCCAGTAACAGTTGAAATAATAGAATCCAACTGTGAACCAAACAATTTATTACCCTGGAAAGAAAGGGAAAGCAAAGTTGACTTAGAAGACATATCAGCATTCCAAGTTTTAAGCCATAAAGCTCTTCTAGCTAAAATAGCTAAAGACATATACCTGACATCAACCCTAATGATATCAAAGATGGCATCACAAATAAAATTATTAGCATGTTGAAGAAGATTAACAATGCTATGGGAATTATGATCCGTTACTTGTTGCGCTAAAGCTTCCAACCAGAAAGTTGAAGCTGCAGCAACATTCGCTAAAGATATAGCAGGTCTAAGAAGATTACCTGAACATAAGTAAGCTTTTCTTAGAAAGGATTCAATTTTCCTATCTAAAGGATCCTTAAAGGAAGTACTATCTGCCGTAGGAATAGTAGTACGTTTAGCAAGAGTAGAGATAGCCCCATCAACCTTAGGGATTTTGTCCCAAAACTCTAATCTGTCAGATGGCACTGGATATAATTGCTTAAACCGTTTAGAAGGAGTAAATGAATTACCCAAATGATTCCATTCCCTGGAAATTACTTCAGAAATAGCATCAGGGACGGGAAAAACCTCTGGAATAACTACAGGAGGTTTAAAAAACGTATTCAAACGTTTAGATTTAGTATCAAGAGGACCAGATTCCTCTATTTCTAAAGCAATAAGACTTCTTTAAGCAAAGAACGAATAAATTCCATTTTAAATAAATATGAAGATTTATCAGTATCCACCTCTGAAACAGAATCCTCTGAACCAGAGGAATCATTATCAGAATCAGAATGATGATGTTCATTTAAAAATTCATCTGAAAAATGAGAAGTTTTAAAAGACCTTTTACGTTTACTAGAAGGAGGAATAACAGACATAGCCTTCTTAATAGATTTAGAAACAAAATCTCTTATGTTAACAGGAACACCCTGAATATTAGATGTTGATGGAACAGCAACAGGTAATGGAACATTACTAAAGGAAATATTATCTGCATTAACAAGTTTGTCATGACATTCATTACAAACAACAGCCGGAGGAACAGATACCACAAGTTTACAACAAATACACTTAACTTTGGTAGATCCAGCATCAGGCAGCAATTTTCCAGAAGTATCTTCTGATTCAGGGTCAATCTGAGACATCTTGCAATATGTAATAGAAAAAACAACATATAAAGCAAAATTGATCAAATTCCTTAAAAGACAGTTTCAGGAATGGGAAAAAATGCCAATGAACAAGCTTCTAGCAACCAGAAGCAAATAAACAATGAGACTTAAATAATGTGGAGACAATAATGACGCCCATATTTTTTAGCGCCAAAAAGACGCCCACATTATTTGGCGCCTAAATGTTTTAAGCGCCAAAAATGACCCCACATCCGGTAACGCCGACATTTTTGGCGCAAAACGTCAAAAAAATGACGCAACTTCCGGCGACAAGTATGACGCCGGAAATGACAAAGAAAATTTTTGCGCCAAAAAAGTCAGCGCCAAGAATGACACAATAAAATGAAGCATTTTCAGCCCCCGCGAGCCTAACAGCCCACAGGAGAAAAAGTCAAATTTTAAGGTAAGAAAAATTGATTATTCAAATGCATTATCCCAAATAATGAAACTGACTGTCTGAAATAAGGAATGTTGAACATCCTGAATCAAGGCAAATAAATGTTTAAACACATATTTAGAACTTTATATAAAAGTGCCCAACCATAGCTTAGAGTGTCACAAAAATAAGACTTAACCCAGGACACTCATCTACATGTAGTAGAAAGCCAAACCAGTACTGAAACGAGAATCAGTAGAGGTAATGGTATATATAAGAGTATATCGTCGATCTGAAAAGGGAGGTAAGAGATGAATCTCTACGACCGATAACAGAGAACCTATGAAATAGACCCCGTAGAAGGAGATCATTGAATTCAAATAGGCAATACTCTCTTCACATCCCTCTGACATTCACTGCACACTGAGAGGAAAACCGGGCTCCAGCCTGCTGCGAAGCGCATATCAACGAAGAATCTAGCACAAACTTACTTCACCACCTCCATGGGAGGCAAAGTTTGTAAAAACTGATTTGTGGGTGTGGTGAGGGGTGTATTTATAGGCATTTTGAGGTTTGGGAAACTTTGCCCCTCCTGGTAGGAATGTATATCCCATACGTCACTAGCTCATGGACTCTTGCTAATTACATGAAAGAAAAGAATTGTTGCTCTACATAAAGATGCCCTAGGCTATAAGAAGATTGCCAAGACCCTGAAACTGAGCTGCAGCACAGTGGGCAATACCATACAGTGGTTTCCACTCAGAACAGGCCTTTGCCATGGTCGACCAAAGAAGTTGAGTGCACGTGCTCAGCGTCATATGCAGAGGTTGTCTTTGGGAAATAGACGTATGAGTGCTGCCAGCAATGCTGCAGAGGTTGAAGGGGTGGGGGGTCAGCCTGTCAGTGCTCAGACCATACGCCGAACACTGCATCAAATTGGTCTGCATGGCTGTCGTCCCAAAAGGAAGCATCTTCTAAAGATAATGCTCAAGAAAACCCGCCAACAATTTGTGGAAAACAAGCAGACTAAGGACATGGGATTACTGGAACCATGTCCTGTGGTCCGATGAGACCAAGATAAACTTATTTGGTTCAGATGGCGTCAAGAGTGTGTGGCGGCAACCAGGTGAGGAGTACAAAGACAAGTATGTGTTGCCTACAGTCAAGCATGGTGGTGGTAGTGTCATGGTCTGGGCCTGCATGAGTGCTGCCGGCACTGGGGAGCTACAGTTCATTGAGGGAATCATAAATGCCAACATGCACTGCGACATACTGAAGCAGAGCATGATTCCCTTCCTTCGGAGACTGGGCCGCAGGGCAATATTCCAACATGATAACGACCCCAAACACACTTCCAAGACAACCACTGCCTTGCTAAAGAAGCTCAGGGTAAAGGTGATGGACTGGCCAAGCATGTCTCCAGACCTAAACCCAATTGAGCATCCTCAAACAGAAGTTTGGCGAGCGCATGGTCCCTAACATCCACCAGCTCCATGATGTCGTCATGGAGTGGAAGAAGACTCCAGTGGCAACCTGTGAAGCTCTGGTGAACTCCATGCCCAAGAGGGTTAAGGCAGTGCTGGAAAATAATCGTGGCCACACAAAATATTGACACTTGTGGCCCAATTTGGACATTTCTACTTAGGGGTGTACTCACTTTTGTTGTCAACGGTTTCGACATTAATGGCTGTGTGTTGAGTTATTTTGAGGGGATAGCAAATTTACACTGTTATACAGGCTGTACACTCAATACTTTGCATTGTAACAAAGTGTCATTTCTTCAGTGTTGTCACATGAAAAGATAATAAAATATTTACAAAAATGAGGGGTGTACTCACTTTTGTGAGTATATATATATATATATATATATATATATATATATATATATATATATATATATATATATATATATATATATATATATATATACACACACACAGGGAGTGCAGAATTATTAGGCAAGTTGTATTTTTGAGGATTAATTTTATTATTGAACAACCACCATGTTCTCAATGAACCCAAAAAAACTCATTAATATCAAAGCAGAATAGTTTTGGAAGTAGTTTTTACTTTGTTTTTAGTTATAGCTATTTTAGGGGGATATCTGTGTGTGCAGGTGACTATTACTGTGCATAATTATTAGGCAACTTAAAAAAACAAATATATACCCATTTCAATTATTTATTTTTACCAGTGAAACAAATATAACATCTCAACATTCACAAATATACATTTCTGACATTCAAAAACAAAACAAAAACAAATCAGTGACCAATATAGCCACCTTTCTTTGCAAGGACACTCAAAAGCCTGCCATCCATGGATTCTGTCAGTGTTTTGATCTGTTCACCATCAACATTGCGTGCAGCAGCAACCACAGCCTCCCAGACACTGTTCAGAGAGGTGTACTGTTTTCCCTCCTTGTAAATCTCACATTTGATGATGGACCACAGGTTCTCAATGGGGTTCAGATCAGGTGAACAAGGAGGCCATGTCATTAGATTTTCTTCTTTTATACCCTTTCTTGCCAGCCACGCTGTGGAGTACTTGGACGCGTGTGATGGAGCATTGTCCTGCATGAAAATCATGTTTTTCTTGAAGGATGCAGACTCCTTCCTGTACCACTGCTTGAAGAAGGTGTCTTCCAGAAACTGGCAGTAGGACTGGGAGTTGAGCTTGACTCCATCCTCAACCCGAAAAGGCCCCACAAGCTCATCTTTGATGATACCAGCCCAAACCAGTACTCCACCTCCACCTTGCTGGCGTATGAGTCGGACTGGAGCTCTCTGCCCTTTACCAATCCAGCCACGGGCCCATCCATCTGGCCCATCAAGACTCACTCATTTCATCAGTCCATAAAACCTTAGAAAAATCAGTCTTGAGATATTTCTTGGCCCAGTCTTGACGTTTCAGCTTGTGTGTCTTGTTCAGTGGTGGTCGTCTTTCAGCCTTTCTTACCTTGGCCATGTCTCAGAGTATTGCACACCTTGTGCTTTTGGGCACTCCAGTGATGTTGCAGCTCTGAAATATGGCCAAACTGGTGGCAAGTGGCATCTTGGCAGCTGCACGCTTGACTTTTCTCAGTTCATGGGCAGTTATTTTGCGCCTTGGTTTTTCCACACGCTTCTTGCGACCCTGTTGACTATTTTGAATGAAACGCTTGATTGTTCGATGATCACGCTTCAGAAGCTTTGCAATTTTAAGAGTGCTGCATCCCTCTGCAAGATATCTCACTATTTTTTACTTTTCTGAGCCTGTCAAGTCCTTCTTTTGACCCATTTTGCCAAAGGAAAGGAAGTTGCCTAATAATTATGCACACCTGATATAGGGTGTTGATGTTATTAGACCACACCCCTTCTCATTACAGAGATGCACATCACCTAATATGCTTAATTGGTAGTAGGCTTTCGAGCCTATACAGCTTGGAGTAAGACAACATGCATAAAGAGGATGATGTGGTCAAAATACTCATTTGCCTAATAATTCTGCACTCCCTGTGTATATATATATATATATATATACATATATATACATATACACAAAGACACAGTGTGATACAGCGCTATGAACCTGGACAGTCCCAATTTGTATTTAAATGTACCAGTATAGTCCTATGTGTGTAAGTCTCCCTTTATTTTCTTCCAGTGACACCAATGTTAATGTCTGGAGGGAATTAGAGTTGTTCAATTCCACCTGCAGCCTATTCCCGAAGTTAAATTAAAACTTCTTTTGTGGAAGGCTATTTCTAGTGAAAAGTGTTTTAAATATTGAAGTGGTTTTATAAACCTATCACACAAGACATCTTTTTCAAGGGATTTACAAAAGAAGTTTTAATTTAACTTATTGAGGGGAGAGAGTGACATCGTTCTATGCCATATCAATTTGCCCTTAGAACGTATCACTAAAATCACACTAGTGCCCAAATCAAACATGGAGGCAGGTACTAGAGACTGACGTTACATGTGTATAAATAGGAGGCTTAGGGGGGGCGTACCCTACCTCTGATGAAGTGACCAATCGAGTCACGAAACGCATCAGGCCACGCCCCCTCACGAGCCGAGTTCAAGCAACGAAGTGCTACGGCACTGCCTGTCAAGTACCCAGATTCACTGGGGATTTATACAACCAGCCAGAGTGGTTTACCAAATATGAGTGAGTTTCTTATAACAACCGTTTATATGTTCATACATTGCATATGCACTGGCAGAAGCGGTTTTTAATGAGTGATTTCTTTATGGAAAATCTTTTATGGAAGTTTTATATGATTCTTTTATGACTTGTGTATTTGAATAATAAAAACACCCTTTTAAGAACTTTAAGGTGTTTGACACATACATTCATCTAACCCCCAAATCAATAACGTTTGTGAGAAGCTTTTCCTCCAAGATACATTTCACAGCCCCCCTTTCTAGAAGTGGTTAAGTTTCTGCCGGAGAGGTGAGGACTGTTCATGAGGAGTGAAAGACAGGTCGCAGACACAAGGGGATTTGATTGCCTTCCTTAGTGGATATTCACCACTCAGAGTCTTATCTATACCTCATATGGTTGAGGTGGAAACACGTGAGTTTGCATTTGTCACCGTATTGTAACTGTTAAACAAGTGTCCAGACATACTACACCAGGAGTTTTTCTCTGCTGTGCGCCCCTCCCTCTTCTGTTTCACATATAGATATAAAATATATATATATATATATATATATTATATTATATAATCAATGTTTTGTACAAGCCTGATCTAATGCTCATAGATTATGTCTAGCATGCACTTGGTTAAATTTACTTTAATTCTATACCTGTGCAATTAACTCACCACCACAGTACATTTTGTGAGACATATTGAATTACTTTTGTCAGCATTTGCCTGCTAAAAACAATAAAATGTACATCCAAACACTCAGAGGCTGCTGGCGATTTTTATTCCCCTTTTTTTTGTGCACTAACATGCATGTGCCACTAGTAAACAATCACACAGCGTTTCATGTCCCTTTAAGATTAAAGTGCTGCAAATACCTCTATGTCAGACACCAACAGTATTGAGTTTGAAGTGGTGGAACAGATTACTACTGAAAGACCACATTTATGGCACTACAATAGAAAAAAATGGAATACAAAAGTCCCTTTATGAAATGCAATTTTATTGTTTGTTTAGAATCACCAGTGGCATGTTTAAAAGGTGTACACACCTTAACTGTGTTAAGCAAAATAAGGTTGATGTTCAAAACAGACATTAGTACTTATCAAATTAAAAAGGGGGATTTCAACAGGGATTTCTGGAATAGCCAATTCAGTCTGGAAAGGAGGGCATCAAGATTGTTTTCAGAGAGATCCATACCTTTTTTTTTGTTTAGGCTTCACTTACAAAATTAGACCGATAAATACTTCAATAAACAGGCATCACACATATTGGAAAAAAATATATTTTGGAAGAACTCACTACAGGAGGAGAATTTCAAAATCAAATTACATGAAAATATACATCACTTTTTTTTTTACATTAGGTGAGGAAAATACAGCAATAGAAGGATAAAAAGGTAAAATGAGGTGGAAATGAGGATAGCAAAAGAATGTAACAAGTCTGCAACAGAAAATACAATACGTTAAACTTTGAAGATGCTGTGATAAGTCAATATCAATGCTTTTCTTTTCTGAATTTTAATACCAGACATCTGAGGAATAGGACTGCACAGAACAGTTACCAATGGTCACTAGTCTTTATTTAAAGCAGCTGGTTTCTGAGTGCTCTTGTAGCAAAACCACTATGACCTGAACAAACAGCAGACCTGCTAAATACTTCTCACCTTCCAAATCATTTTTCTATAATCTGTGGGGTTCATTTTTCCAAGGACACAAAATAGCAGGCAACAAGGCACTTCAGAAGTTTAATTACCAGAGTTTTGTCCCCTTAGGGGCTATATGTATGTAATTATTTAAAAGGTAACTAAATTCCTGCAGTGACCCAACAAGTTAAGGGAAATAAATTATACAATGCCATCTACAAAATTATTTACCACTGGTGTACTAAAGTGTTGCATGAAATGAAGACAAGAATGCATCCCTGTCTCAAAGGCTCCCCCATAAGGGCGTGCAGTATTTAAAAAAAACTACTCTAGATAAGGGCCAAATCTAAAAGCTTAAAAGAAAAAAATATATTTATATATAAACTTTGAGCTTTGTATGCATAGTGAAGTCAGTGGCCATTCTAAGACTAGAAGGAAGATACAAGTTGGAAAGGCTTCAATTACCTTAACAGATATGGAAGCAAATTTAAAAGAATTTAATCTAATGGCTTACATTTTTACATGCTTTTTTACAAAAATCACTGCTGGAGATATCAAACTGAAAAGAAGGCCGGAAAAAGCCAAACTATGACTGTTCTTCCTTTTATTCTTCATTTTGTTTCTTCTTTCCTTTTTGCATTTCCACTAGACTACACAATTTTTACCCTAAAAAAGTATTTATTTGGTACAATGTGTATTTATGGATGTACATGAATAGTATATATATATTATCCAGATCATGTTGTGCTATGTACAAGTCTGTACAATTCTTCCTGAAGTTTAAAGCAGTTCATTGGATTTTGAAATGTGAAAATCACCTATAGGTTGGCACTTGTTAGGTATGTCAGATACCTGGCATGTTTTATTGCAATCCAGTGCCAGCCAGTATTTGCCAAATTACAATAAAAAGTCCAGCAAAAAAGGTGGGTAGAGTGCAGGAAAAACAGTGCCTTGTTTCTCAAATGGAGACCTGAAATAAAGGAAAGTAATTTAACATTATAAGTAAAACATTTTGTCCAGCTTAAAACCAACCCCTCCCCCCCCCAACCCCCCCAAAAAACAAAAAAAACCCAACCAGTTTGTACACACACTACAAAACAGTTTCTGGAACACTCATTCTGAGCCAGCATTGCATTTTAGAGAGTATTCTTAAAATCTTTTCTGGATAAACCACATCTAGACAATAGTTAGAAGAAAATGTTTCCTCTGCCATATTTGCATATGACAACAATGACATTTTAACTTGCACACACTGTAAATGATATAACATTTGTTCTGGAATTTTTGTCCCAAAGGTATGATTATAAAAAGTGGGTCACTCCTTAGAGAGTTTGGCACAAACTAATTTGGTATCAGATCTAAATCACCAACAACTGAAAGTAAGACATTTTAAATTTGATTAATAAAGAGTGGTTACCTATTAGAATTTCTGATGGAAATTAAAGAGACAGTATATTCAAAATTAAACTTTCATGATTCAGAAAGAGCATGCAAATCTAACTTCCCAATCTATTCCTGTAACCCAATTTGCTTCATTCTCTTAGAAGCATGTGTTGAAAAGCATACTTGGGTAGGCTCAGAAGCAGCAGTGCACTACCAGGAGCAAGCTGATGATTGGTGGCTGCACATATATGCCTCTAGTCCAGAGCTTTCCAAACTTTTCAGGTTGGTGACACACTTTTTAAACCTACATCATTTTATGACACAGTAATTCAGTTGTAGAAGCAAACAGGAGGTTAAACTAACTTGTTTTAAGAGATACACACACATACATAAATGATATAATAACAAAATATATTTACAAGTAACAGTATGTATGTAAAAAAATTAAAAAAAGTTTAATACCACCAATAGCTACTTACTATTTTAATGGGACGTATGAGGTTGATGGGTAAACAGTTTCTGAATATTTAGTGGAATATTAGATAAAGACATTTTATCATCAAGCATTTTTAAGCTTCCACTTCCTATGCATATATCAAGAGCAGGAGCAGCAATGCCTACTGGGAGCTAGCTGCAGAAAAAAAAAACTTTGACTTCTGACTTCAGCTCAGCGTTTAAGCTGCCGGCCTCAGAGCTCTGCGAGTTGTACGGACTACTGCCCGCACTGCTGTCCCACTCACTAACTACACATGCAGTCAAGAGCCGATTGAGGAGACTACACGTGCAGTCAGGAGCCAATGTACCGCCAAAGCCGCCAATGGGAATAGTTTCAGTTCCCACTGAGCTGCACCAATAGGTTAAGATGATCTGTGACCCACTAGGTATCATTCACGTATCAACAATGTGATATGCGTAGTAGGCAGGCGGAAAGTCGGAAACCACAAGAAAAATGTAAAAAGAAATTTCAATTAAAAAAAAATTGTGCTAAAGCAGGGACACACTTACACACTGCTGCCGACACACTGTGTCACGACACAGTTTGGAAAACACTGCTCTAGTCACTGAATCACTAGAAGTGTTCAGCTAGCTCCCAGCAAAGGATACCAAGAGAATGAAGCAAAATGGAAAGTTATTTAAAATTTTATTCTCTATCTGAATCATGAAAGAAACATGAAAAAAAGGAAATTTATGCTTACCTGATAAATTGATTTCTTCTACGATAAGACGAGTCCACAGATTTCATCCTTACTTGTGGGATATTATCCTCCTGCTAACAGGAAGTGGCAAAGAGCACCACAGCAGAGCTGTATATATAGCTCCTCCCTTCCCCTCCACCCCCAGTCATTCGACCGAAGGTTTAAGGAAGAGAAAGGAAAAGCTAAAAGGGGCAGAGGTGACTGAAGTTGTAAAAAATTAAACATAATCTGTCTTAAAATGACAGGGAGAGCCGTGGACTCGTCGTATCGTAGAAGAAATCAATTTATCAGGTAAGCATAAATTTCCTTTTCTTCTACAAGATACGAGTCCACGGATTTCATCCTTACTTGTGGGATACAATACCAAAGCTACAGGACACGGATGAAAGGGAGGGACAAGACAGAGACCTAAACGGAAGGCACCACTGCTTGAAGAACCTTTCTCCCAAAAACAGCCTCAGAAGAAGCAAAAGTATCAAATTTTTAAAATTTTGAAAAAGTGTGAAGGGACGACCAAGTCGCAGCCTTACAAATCTGTTCAACAAATGCATCGTTTTTAAAGGCCCATGTGGAAGCCACAGCCCTAGTAGAATGAGCCGTAATTCTTTCAGGAGGCTGCTGTCCAGCAGTCTCATATGCCAGGCGGATGATACTCCTCAGCCAAAAAGAAAGAGAGGTAGCCGTAGCTTTCTGACCCCTACGCTTTCCAGAATAAACAATGAATAATAAAGATGATTGACGGAAATCCTTAGTTGCCTGCAAGTAGAACTTTAAGACACGGACAACGTCCAGGTTATGTAACAGACGCTCCTTCTTAGAAGAAGGATTAGGACACAAGGAAGGAACAACAATTTCCTGATTAATATTCTTATTTGAAACAACCTTAGGAAGAAAACCAGGTTTGGTACGTAAAACCACCTTATCAGAATGAAATATGAGATAAGGCAATCACACTAACGCTGAAAGCTCAGAAACTCTTTGAGCAGAAGAAATAGCAACCAAAAACAGAACTTTCCAAGATAACAATTTAATATCTATGGAATGCATGGGTTCAAACGGAACCCCTTGAAGAACTAAATTCAAACTCCAGGGAGGAGTAATTGGTCTAAATACAGGCTTAATTCTAGTTAGAGCCTGACAAAAAGACTGAACATCTGGCACATCTGCCAAACGTTTGTGAAACATTGACAAAGCAGAAATCTGTCCCTTTAAGGAACTTGCTAACCCTTTCTTCAATCCTTCTTGGAGAAAAGACAGAATCCTGGGAATCCTAACTTTACTCCATGAGAAACCCTTGGATTCACACCAATAAAGATATTTACGCCATATCTTATGATAGATTTTTCTAGTGACAGGCTTTCTAGCCTGTATCAAAGTATCGATGACCGAATCGGAGAATCCTCGCTTAGATAAAATCAAGCGTTCAATCTCCATGCAGTCAGCTGCAGAGAAATTAGATTTGGATGTTGGAAAGGACCTTGAATGAGAAGGTCCTGTCTCAAAGGGAGTTTCCACGGTGGCAGAGAGGATATGTCCACTAGATCCGCATATCAAGTCCTGCGTGGCCACGCAGGCGCTATAAGGATTACTGAAGCTCTCTCCTGTTTGATTCGAGCAATCACGCGTGGAAGGAGAGGAAACAGTGGAAACACATAAGCTAGGCACTGCCAAGGCATCTATCAGTTCGGCCTGAGGATCCCTCGACCTGGATCCGTATCTTGGAAGCTTGGCATTCTGTCGAGATGCCATCAGATCCAATTCCGGTCTGCCCCATCGGAGAATCAGTGAGGCAAACACCTCCGGGTGGAGTTCCCACTCCCCCGGATGAAAGGTCTGTCGACTTAGAAAATCCGCTTCCCAGTTCTCTACATCTGGGATGTAGATTGCTGACAGATGACAAGAGTGGGCCTCCGCCCATCGGATTATCTTGGATACTTCTATTTGGAACGGGACAAATTACTCCCATGGTAGAAAGGTCTTTTACACAGCGTAAGAACGCCTCTCTTTATCTGGTCTGCTGATAATCTTGAAAGATGAAATCTCCCTCTTGGGAGAAAGTCCTTGAATTCTAATTGGTAACCGTGGGTCACTATTTCCAGCGCCCAGGGGTCCTCAACATCTCTTGCCCAAGCCTGGGCAAAGAAAGAAAGTCTGCCGCCTACTGGATCGGGGGCCGCCCCTTCATGCTGTCTTTGTAGCAGCAGCAGGCTTCTTGGAATGTTTACCATTATTCCAATTCTGGTTGGGTTTCCAGACTGACTTAGACTGGGTAAAATTCCCTTCCTGCTTTGTGGAGGAAGAAGAAGCCGAGGGTCCTCCTTTAAAATTCCGAAAGGAACGAAAATTATTTTGTTTACCCCTCATCTTAACAGCCTTATCCTGAGGTAGGGCATGGCCTTTACCTCCTGTAATGTCAGAAATGATTTCCTTCAATTCAGGCCCGAAAAGGGTCTTACCTTTAATAGGAATAGCTAAAAGCTTAGTTTTTGATGATACATCAGCAGACCAAGATTTGAGCCACAGCGCTCTACGCGCTAGAATAGCAGATCCTGCATTTTTCGCCGCTAATTTAGCAATTTGAAAAGCGGCATCAGTAATAAAAGAATTAGCTAGCTTGAAAGCCTTAATTCTATCCAAAATATCATCTAACGGGGTCTCAACCTTAAGAGACTCTTCCAGAGCCTCAAACCAAAAAGCTGCTGCAGTAGTTACTGGAACAATGCAAGCCGTAGGTTGTAAAAGAAACCCCTGATTAATAAATAATTTCTTTAGAAGACCCTCTAATTTTTTATCCATAGGGTCTTTGAAAGCACAACTGTCCTCAATGGGTATAGTTGTACGCTTAGCCAGGGTAGATATCGTTGCCTCTACCTTAGGGGCCGTTTGCCACGAGTCCCGAATGGTGTCAGATATGGGAAACATTTTCTTAAAAATTAGGAGGGGGAGAAAACGGTATACTTGGTCTATCAAATTCCTTTTTTTATCATTTCCGAAATTCTTTTAGAAACCGGAAAAACATCAGTGTAAGTAGGTACCTCTAGATATTTGTCCATCTTACACAATTTCTCTGGTGGTATTACAATAGGGTCACAATCATCCAGAGTCGCTAAAACCTCCCTAAGTAACAGGCGGAGATGTTCAAGCTTAAATTTAAAGGACATAGCCTCCTAATCTGTCTGAGGTAACACATTCCCCGAGTCTGAAACCTCTCCCTCAGACAGCAATTCCCTGACCCCCAACTCAAAACACTGTGAGGGTACATCGGAAATAGCTAATAAAGCATCAGAGGATTCAGTATTCACATTAATACCTGACCTACTGCGTTTACCCTGTAACACTGGTAATTTAGATAATACCTCTGTAAGGGTAGTTGACATAACTGCAGCCATCTCCTGCAGAGTAAAGGAATTAGACGCACTAGAGGTACTTGGCGTCACTTGTGTGGGCGTTAATGGTTGTGACACTTGGGGAGAATTGGATGGCATATCCTGATTTTCTTCAGACTGAGAATAATCCTTAGACTCATCCTTAGACACACTATCTTTACTTAGAATATGCTCTTTACAATGTAAGGCCCTTTCAGTACAAGAGGTACACAATGTAAGAGTGGGTTCCACAATGGCATCTAAACACATAGAACACTGAGATTCCTCAATGTCAGACATGCTGAACAGACCAGTAAAAACCAACAATAGTCATTTATTAAATGCTTTAAACAGTTTTCAGAAAACGTGTACTGTGTCTTTAAAAAATAAAAAGTGAACAATTTTTTCAAAAGTGCGGTAAACCGTTAATTTATCTTCAAAATTAACTCAATCCCAAATAAGGTTTCCAAAAATTATTGCACCCTAAGTATTAAGGGAAGGATTAACTGCTAAAAAACAGAATTTATGTTTACCTGATAAATTACTTTCTCCAACGGTGTGTCCGGTCCACGGCGTCATCCTTACTTGTGGGATATTCTCTTCCCCAACAGGAAATGGCAAAGAGCCCAGCAAAGCTGGTCACATGATCCCCCCTAGGCTCCGCCTACCCCAGTCATTCGACCAACGTTAAGGAGGAATATTTGCATAGGAGAAACCATATGATACCGTGGTGACTGTAGTTAAAGAAAATAAATTATCAGACCTGATTAAAAAACCAGGGCGGGCCGTGGACCGGACACACCGTTGGAGAAAGTAATTTATCAGGTAAACATAAATTCTGTTTTCTCCAACATAGGTGTGTCCGGTCCACGGCGTCATCCTTACTTGTGGGAACCAATACCAAAGCTTTAGGACACGGATGAAGGGAGGGAGCAAATCAGGTCACCTAAATGGAAGGCACCACGGCTTGCAAAACCTTTCTCCCAAAAATAGCCTCAGAAGAAGCAAAAGTATCAAACTTGTAAAATTTGGTAAAAGTGTGCAGTGAAGACCAAGTCGCTGCCCTACATATCTGATCAACAGAAGCCTCGTTCTTGAAGGCCCATGTGGAAGCCACAGCCCTAGTGGAATGAGCTGTGATTCTTTCAGGAGGCTGCCGTCCGGCAGTCTCGTAAGCCAATCTGATGATGCTTTTAATCCAAAAAGAGAGAGAGGTAGAAGTTGCTTTTTTACCTCTCCTTTTACCAGAATAAACAACAAACAAGGAAGATGTTTGTCTAAAATCCTTTGTAGCATCTAAATAGAATTTTAGAGCGCGAACAACATCCAAATTGTGCAACAAACGTTCCTTCTTCGAAACTGGTTTCGGACACAAAGAAGGCACGACTATCTCCTGGTTAATGTTTTTGTTAGAAACAACTTTTGGAAGAAAACCAGGTTTAGTACGTAAAACCACCTTATCTGCATGGAACACCAGATAAGGAGGAGAACACTGCAGAGCAGATAATTCTGAAACTCTTCTAGCAGAAGAAATTGCAACCAAAAACAAAACTTTCCAAGATAATAACTTAATATCAACGGAATGTAAGGGTTCAAACGGAACCCCCTGAAGAACTGAAAGAACTAAGTTGAGACTCCAAGGAGGAGTCAAAGGTTTGTAAACAGGCTTGATTCTAACCAGAGCCTGAACAAAGGCTTGAACATCTGGCACAGCTGCCAGCTTTTTGTGAAGTAACACAGACAAGGCAGAAATCTGTCCCTTCAAGGAACTTGCAGATAATCCTTTCTCCAATCCTTCTTGGAGAAAGGATAGAATCTTAGGAATCTTTACCTTGTCCCAGGGGAATCCTTTAGATTCACACCAACAGATATATTTTTTCCATATTTTGTGGTAAATTTTTCTAGTTACAGGCTTTCTGGCCTGAACAAGAGTATCAATAACAGAATCTGAGAACCCTCGTTTTGATAAAATCAAGCGTTCAATCTCCAAGCAGTCAGCTGGAGTGAGACCAGATTCGGATGTTCGAACGGACCTTGAACAAGAAGGTCTCGTCTCAAAGGTAGCTTCCATGGTGGAGCCGATGACATATTCACCAGATCTGCATACCAAGTCCTGCGTGGCCACGCAGGAGCTATCAAGATCACCGACGCCCTCTCCTGATGGATCCTGGCTACCAGCCTGGGAATGAGAGGAAACGGCGGGAATACATAAGCTAGTTTGAAGGTCCAAGGTGCTACTAGTGCATCTACTAGAGTCGCCTTGGGATCCCTGGATCTGGACCCGTAGCAAGGAACCTTGAAGTTCTGACGAGAGGCCATCAGATCCATGTCTGGAATGCCCCACAGTTGAGTGATTTGGGCAAAGATTTCCGGATGGAGTTCCCACTCCCCCGGATGCAATGTCTGACGACTCAGAAAATCCGCTTCCCAATTTTCCACTCCTGGGATGTGGATTGCAGACAGGTGGCAGGAGCGAGTCTCCGCCCATTGAATGATTTTGGTCACTTCTTCCATCGCCAGGGAACTCCTTGTTCCCCCCTGATGGTTGATGTACGCAACAGTCGTCATGTTGTCTGATTGAAACCGTATGAACTTGGCCTTCGCTAGCTGAGGCCAAGCCTTGAGAGCATTGAATATCGCTCTCAGTTCCAGAATATTTATCGGTAGAAGAGATTCTTCCCGAGACCAAAGACCCTGAGCTTTCAGGGATCCCCAGACCGCGCCCCAGCCCATCAGACTGGCGTCGGTCGTGACAATGACCCACTCTGGTCTGCGGAAGGTCATCCCTTGTGACAGGTTGTCCAGGGACAGCCACCAACGGAGTGAGTCTCTGGTCCTCTGATTTACTTGTATCTTCGGAGACAAGTCTGTATAGTCCCCATTCCACTGACTGAGCATGCACAGTTGTAATGGTCTCAGATGAATGCGCGCAAAAGGAACTATGTCCATTGCCGCTACCATCAAACCTATTACTTCCATGCACTGCGCTATGGAAGGAAGAGGAACGGAATGAAGTGTCCGACAAGAGTTTAGAAGTTTTGTCTTTCTGGCCTCTGTCAGAAAAATCCTCATTTCTAAGGAGTCTATTATTGTTCCCAAGAAGGGAACCCTTGTCGACGGAGATAGAGAACTCTTTTCCACGTTCACTTTCCATCCGTGAGATCTGAGAAAGGCCAGGACTATGTCCGTGTGAGCCTTTGCGTGAGGAAGGGACGACGCTTGAATCAGAATGTCGTCCAAGTAAGGTACTACTGCAATGCCCCTTGGTCTTAGCACCGCTAGAAGGGACCCTAGTACCTTTGTGAAAATCCTTGGAGCAGTGGCTAATCCGAAAGGAAGCGCCACGAACTGGTAATGCTTGTCCAGGAATGCGAACCTTAGGAACCGATGATGTTCCTTGTGGATAGGAATATGTAGATACGCATCCTTTAAATCCACCATGGTCATGAATTGACCTTCCTGGATGGAAGGAAGAATTGTTCGAATGGTTTCCATCTTGAACGATGGAACCTTGAGAAACTTGTTTAAGATCTTGAGATCTAAGATTGGTCTGAACGTTCCCTCTTTTTTGGGAACTATGAACAGATTGGAGTAGAACCCCATCCCTTGTTCTCCTAATGGAAAAGGATGAATCACTCCCATTTTTAGCAGGTCTTCTACACAATGTAAGAATGCCTGTCTTTTTATGTGGTCTGAAGACAATTGAGACCTGTGGAACCTCCCCCTTGGGGGAAGCCCCTTGAATTCCAGAAGATAACCTTGGGAGACTATTTCTAGTGCCCAAGGATCCAGAACATCTCTTGCCCAAGCCTGAGCGAAGAGAGAGAGTCTGCCCCCCACCAGATCCGGTCCCGGATCGGGGGCCAACATTTCATGCTGTCTTGGTAGCAGTGGCAGGTTTCTTGGCCTGCTTTCCCTTGTTCCAGCCTTGCATTGGTCTCCAGGCTGGCTTGGCTTGAGAAGTATTACCCTCTTGCTTAGAGGACGTAGCACTTGGGGCTGGTCCGTTTCTACGAAAGGGACGAAAATTAGGTTTATTTTTGGCCTTGAAAGACCTATCCTGAGGAAGGGCGTGGCCCTTACCCCCAGTGATATCAGAGATAATCTCTTTCAAGTCAGGGCCAAACAGCGTTTTCCCCTTGAAAGGAATGTTAAGTAGTTTGTTCTTGGAAGACGCATCCGCTGACCAAGATTTCAACCAAAGCGCTCTGCGCGCCACAATAGCAAACCCAGAATTTTTCGCCGCTAACCTAGCCAATTGCAAAGTGGCGTCTAGGGTGAAAGAATTAGCCAATTTGAGAGCACGGATTCTGTCCATAATCTCCTCATAAGGAGGAGAATCACTATCGATCGCCTTAACTAGTTCATCGAACCAGAAACACGCGGCTGTAGTGACAGGGACAATGCATGAAATTGGTTGTAGAAGGTAACCTTGCTGAACAAACATCTTTTTAAGCAAACCTTCTAATTTTTTATCCATAGGATCTTTGAAAGCACAACTATCTTCTATGGGTATAGTGGTGCGTTTGTTTAAAGTAGAAACCGCTCCCTCGACCTTGGGGACTGTCTGCCATAAGTCCTTTCTGGGGTCGACCATAGGAAACAATTTTTTAAATATGGGGGGAGGGACGAAAGGTATACCGGGCCTTTCCCATTCTTTATTTACAATGTCCGCCACCCGCTTGGGTATAGGAAAAGCTTCTGGGAGCCCCGGGACCTCTAGGAACTTGTCCATTTTACATAGTTTCTCTGGGATGATCAAATTCTCACAATCATCCAGAGTGGATAATACCTCCTAAAGCAGAGCGCGGAGATGTTCCAACTTAAATTTAAATGTAATCACATCGGGTTCAGCTTGTTGAGAAATATTCCCTGAATCTGAAATTTCTCCCTCAGACAAAACCTCCCTGGCCCCCTCAGACTGGTGTAGGGGCATTTCAGAACCATTATCATCAGCGTCCTCATGCTCTTCAGTATCTAAAACAGAGCAGTCGCGCTTACGCTGATAAGTGGGCATTTTGGCTAAAATGTTTTTGATAGAATTATCCATTACAGCCGTTAATTGTTGCATAGTAAGGAGTATTGGCGCGCTAGATGTACTAGGGGCCTCCTGAGTGGGCAAGACTCGTGTAGACGAAGGAGGGAATGATGCAGTACCATGCTTACTCCCCTCACTTGAGGAATCATCTTGGGCATCATTTTCAGTGTCACATAAATCACATTTATTTAAATGAGAAGGAACCCTGGCTTCCCCACATTCAGAACACAGTCTATCTGGTAGTTCAGACATGTTAAACAGGCATAAACTTGATAACAAAGTACAAAAAACGTTTTAAAATAAAACCGTTACTGTCACTTTAAATTTTAAACTGAACACACTTTATTACTGCAATTGCGAAAAAGTATGAAGGAATTGTTCAAAATTCACCAAAATTTCACCACAGTGTCTTAAAGCCTTAAAAGTATTGCACACCAAATTTGGAAGCTTTAACCCTTAAAATAACGGAACCGGAGCCGTTTTTAACTTTAACCCATTTACAGTCCCTGGTATCTGCTTTGCTGAGACCCAACCAAGCCCAAAGGGGAATACGATACCAAATGATGCCTTCAGAAAGTCTTTTCTATGTATCAGAGCTCCTCACACATGCGACTGCATGTCATGCCTCTCAAAAACAAGTGCGCAATACCGGCGCGAAAATGAGGCTCGGCCTATGATTAGGGAAAGCCCCTAAAGAATAAGGTGTCTAAAACAGTGCCTGCCGATATTATTTTACCAAAATACCCAGATTAAATGATTCCTCAAGGCTAAATATGTGTAATATATGAATCGATTTAGCCCAGAAAAAGTCTACAGTCTTAATAAGCCCTTGTGAAGCCCTTATTTACTTTCTGAATAAACATGGCTTACCGGATCCCATAGGGAAAATGACAGCTTCCAGCATTACATCGTCTTGTTAGAATGTGTCATACCTCAAGCAGCAAAAGACTGCTCACTGTTCCCCCAACTGAAGTTAATTCCTCTCAACAGTCCTGTGTGGAACAGCCATGGATTTTAGTAACGGTTGCTAAAATCATTTTCCTCTTACAAACAGAAATCTTCATCTCTTTTCTGTTTCAGAGTAAATAGTACATACCAGCACTATTTTAAAATAACAAACTCTTGATTGAATAATAAAAACTACAGTTAAACACTAAAAAACTCTAAGCCATCTCCGTGGAGATGTTGCCTGTACAACGGCAAAGAGAATGACTGGGGTAGGCGGAGCCTAGGAGGGATCATGTGACCAGCTTTGCTGGGCTCTTTGCCATTTCCTGTTGGGGAAGAGAATATCCCACAAGTAAGGATGACGCCGTGGACCGGACACACCTATGTTGGAGAAAGTATTTATAGCCATTTATAATAAAGTCAGCAAAAAAATACCCTCTGCACCTCGCCACAGCTCTGCTGTGGCGCCTACCTGCCCCCAGGTACTTTGAGAAGACTCAACAACAATCCGGAGAGGAAAGAACTCTGCTTAAGCTCCACCGGAGCTAATGCCTGCTGCTTCCTAGCCAGAATACAGAGCGCGTCTGAGCGTGTGAAAATAAGCCCCGCCCATCAGGACCGATGACCGAGTAGGCCCAGACAACCGCATGGAGGAGCGGTTACGATACAAGCCATGTGGAAATGATTACCCCTTAATAAAATACTGCGGTCATAATGTGTAACAACCAACCGCAAAACATATAACCCAGTGTCTTTATAATGAATCTTTCAGTCTCTGTCATTAAAAACCTTGCCCAAAAAAAAAATAAAAAAAAATAACAGAATAAAATAAATAATTAATAGGTTTCAGTAACACCCCCCTTGAAGATATGTCTACTGCTTACCCCTTCCCTAACAGGGAATACATTTTCAGCCGTTTTCTGACATACCAAGTCTCCTCAGAATAAAAGGCTGCACATAACTCAATGCTGCTGGTAGCATGAATCGGTCTCCACACTGAAGATGTCTCCTGTATTACCTTCAGATCTGTGGTAACCAACATGGATCTTAGTTACAGCTGCTAAGATCATCAACCTCAGGGCAGAATTCTTCTTCCAAATCCCCCTGAGGGAAACAGTACTCACCGGTACCATTTAAAATAAAAAACTTCTTGATTGAAGAAACTAACACTAACACCTCACTTTACCTCTTCCTAGTATAACACAGGCATAGAGAATGACTGGGGGTGGAGGGGAAGGGAGGAGCTATATATACAGCTCTGCTGTGGTGCTCTTTGCCACTTCCTGTTAGCAGGAGGATAATATCCCACAAGGATGAAATCCGTGGACTCGTATCTTGTAGAAGAAACATTACTTTAGTATAAAATAGGGGGATAGAAACCCACACCACACAAAAACAAAAACACATTACCCTGAATTCATGAAGCTATGAGCTGCTACTTAAATGTCACTCAAAAGCAGTCTCTTGGCTTTTTCTAACACAGCGTGCAACTTTTCTTTTAAATTCTCCATTCCGGTCTTCTCTCCACTCTTTCTGTTAAAAAACAAAACAAAAAATATTGCTTTAAATACCTAAACCAATTAACAATACACATTTTTTAAAAATGGGAGGGTGTGTGTGTGATCATTTTTATTTATTTATATAAAATTTTCCAAAATTTACAAAGAAAGTTAAAAATAAAGAGCAAAAACTAAAATAAAATTTGTGTTTACATGTATTGCAAGATTTGACATATAGGACAACACAAAGGGAGATAAAATCTGTCTTAATTTAAAAGAACTTTCCAATTTACGTCTATTGTCTAATTTGCTTCATTTTATTGATATCCTTTGTCGAAAAGCATATCTAGATAGGCTTAGTAGCTGCTGATTGTTGGCTGCATAAAGATCCCTCATGTGATTGGCTGACCCTTGTGTATTATTTCTTTAACAAAGGATATCTAAAGAATGAAGCAAATCAGATGTTTAAAATTGTATTCTCTATCTGAATGATGAAAGAAAAAAAAAAAAGTGTGTGTTTCATGTCCCTTTAAATAAAAAGGGGTAGTAGACACTCCTGTCTTCTCCTTTTGGAGTGTGAAATAATCAGTTAATGTATTATTAATATAAGCAGATCATGGTTCATTAAAAAACATAATTTATGCTTACCTGATAAATTTATTTCTCTTGTAGTGTATCCAGTCCACGGATCATCCATTACTTGTGGGATATTCTCCTTCCCAACAGGAAGTTGCAAGAGGATCACCCACAGCAGAGCTGCTATATAGCTCCTCCCCTCATTGCCATATCCAGTCATTCGACCGAAACAAGCCGAGAAAGGAGAAACCATAGGGTGCAGTGGTGACTGTAGTTTAATTAAAATTTAGACCTGCCTGAAAAGGACAGGGCGGGCCATGGACTGGATACACTACAAGAGAAATAAATTTATCAGGTAAGCATAAATTATGTTTTCTCTTGTTAAGTGTATCCAGTCCACAGATCATCCATTACTTGTGGGATACCAATACCAAAGCTAAAGTACACGGATGATGGGAGGGACAAGGCAGGAACTTAAACGGAAGGAACCACTGCCTGTAGAACCTCTCTCCCAAAAACAGCCTCCGAAGAAGCAAAAGAATCAAATTTGGAAAATTTGGAAAAAGTATGAAGCGAAGACCAAGTTGCAGCCTTGCAAATCTGTTCAACAGAGGCCTCATTTTTAAAGGCCCAGGTGGAAGCCACAGCTCTAGTAGAATGAGCTGTAATCCTTTCAGGAGGCTGCTGTCCAGCAGTCTCATAGGCTAAACGGATTATACTCCAAAGCCAAAAAGAAAGAGGTTGCCAAGGCCTTCTGACCTCTCCTCTGTCCAGAGTAAACAACAAACAGGTTAGATGTTTGGCGAAAATCTTTAGTAGCCTGTAAGTAAAACTTCAAGGCACGGACTACGTCTAGATTTGAAGAAGGATTAGGACATAATGATGGAACAATAATCTCTTGATTGATATTCTTGTTAGAAACCACGTTAGGTAAAAACCCAGGTTTTGTACGCAGAACAACTTTATCTGAATGAAAGATCAGATAAGGAGAATCACAATGTAAGGCAGATAACTCCGAGACTCTTCGAGCCGAGGAAATAGCCATCAGAAAAAGAACTTTCCATGAAAGAAGTTTGATATCAATAGAATGAAGGGGTTCAAAAGGAACCCCTTGAAGAACTTTAAGAACCATGGAGGAGCAACAGGTTTAAACACAGGCTTAATTCTAACTAAAGCCTGACAAAATGCCTGAACGTCTGGAACTTCTGCCAGACGCTTGTGTAAAAGAATAGACAGAGCAGAAATCTGTCCCTTTAAAGAACTAGCTGATAATCCTTTGTCCAAACCCTCTCGGAGGAAGGACAATATCCTAGGAATCCTAACCCTACTCCATGAGTAATTCTTGAATTCACACCAATGAAGATATTTACGCCATATCTTGTGGTAAATTTTCCTGGTGACAGGCTTTCGTGCCTGCATTAAGGTATCAATTACTGACTCGGAGAAGCCACGCTTTGATAGGATCAAGCGTTCAATCTCCATGCAGTCAGTCTCAGAGAAAGTAGATTCGGATGATTGAAAGGACCTTGTATTAGAAGGTCTTGTCTCAGAGGCAGAGTCCATGGTGGAAAGGATGACATGTCCACTAGGTCTGCATACCAGGTCCTGCGTGGCCACGCAGGCGCTATCAATATCACCGATGCTCTTTCCTGTTTGATTTTGGCAATCAGACGAGGGAGCAGAGGAAACGGTGGAAACACATAAGCCAGGTTGAAGAACCAAGGCGCTGCTAGAGCATCTATCAGTGCCGCTTCTGGGTCCCTGGACCTGGATCCGTAACAAGGAAGCTTGGCGTTCTGGCGAGACGCCATGAGATCCAATTCTGGTTTGCCCCAACGGAGAACCAATTGAGCAAACACCTCCGGATGGAGTTCCCATTCCCCCGGATGAAAAGTCTGACGACTTAGAAAATCCGCCTCCCAGTTCTCTACACCTGGGATATGGATCGCTGACAGGTGGCAAGAGTGAGTCTCTGCCCAGCGAATTATCTTGGAGACTTCTGACATCGCTAGGGAACTCCTGGTTCCCCCTTGATGGTTGATGTAAGCCACAGTCGTGATGTTGTCCGACTGAAATCTGATGAACCTCAGTGTTGATAGCTGAGGCCAAGCCAGAAGAGCATTGAATATTGCTCTTAACTCCAGAATATTTATTGGGAGGATTTTCTCCTCCTGAGTCCATGAACCCTGAGCCTTCAGGGAGTTCCAGACTGCACCCCAACCTAGAAGGCTGGCATCTGTTGTTACAATTGTCCAATCTGGTCTGCGAAAGGTCATACCCTTGGACAGATGGGCCCGAGATAACCACCAGAGAAGAGAATCTCTGGTTTCCTGATCCAGATTTAGTAGAGGGGACAAATCTGTGTAATCCCCATTCCACTGACTGAGCATGCATAATTGCAGCGGTCTGAGATGCAGGCGCGCGAATGGCACTATGTCCATCGCCGCTACCATTAAGCCGATTACTTCCATGCACTGAGCCACCGTGGGGCACGGAATGGAGTGAAGAACACGGCAAGCATTTAGAAGTTTTGATAACCTGGACTCTGTCAGGTAAATTTTCATTTCTACAGAATCTATTAGAGTCCCTAGGAAGGAAACCCTTGTGAGAAGAGATAGAGAACTCTTTTCTTCGTTCACTTTCCAGTACAAAATATCTAACAGAGCTCAGCCTAGTTCCTTATAGCTCCTGGATAAAGGGTATCTAGCTTACCCTAGTAAGAACAACGAAAAAACAACAAATATTCCAAGAGCGCCAACTAGAGGCAAAGGAAAATTCTAACAGATGAATCAATTATCAAACATTATCAAACATTTATTCAACATATAGTTAATAACATGGATCCATGTAACATATATACTAAAATAAGCTAAAAATTCATAGTACTAACAAATAAATAATAATTGCTAAAAACACAATAATTGCTAAAAACACAATATAAGGGTATGTCACCAATTACGGGGATATACAAGGTAAGAGTCATATAAAATGGTATTTGAGGAGAAGATGGGGCAATATGTCAAATGGAGTCTATATATATAAAATTAAAAAAGTCCAGTGAATAAATCCAGTGAAAAAATCAAATATAAAAATAAACTGATGATGAAAGAACTTTTTGAAAAAAATCCCTTGGAGAGATTGTGTGAAAAAATGTGTGAAAAAATAAATGTAAAAAATATATATAAAATATATATATAAAAAATATATTAAAACTTAAAAATGGGGGATCCCCTAAAATCAATAAGTGTCAAAATATATGACAAAATAAAACAGTGTGTGTGTAAAATCCAGGTGAAAAAATATATAAATTGAAAATAGTGTGTATATAATATAATCCAGGTGAAAGTTTCAGTTATTAAATGTTAATGAATAATCCTCCTTGTGGCTAAATCCATATGAATGATGGTAATGAACTCTTTGAGCTAGATGACTTTACTTTTCTTTTCAATATAAACTCTGGTAATCCCTGTAAATCAAAAAAATAACATAGTGCAATAAAGTTTCAAAAAGCAGGAATCTTTTGAGCATTATTTCATTATTTTCTGCTTTTTGAAACTTTATTGCACTATGTTATTTTTTTGATTTACAGGGATTACCAGAGTTTATATTGAAAAGAAAAGTAAAGTCATCTAGCTCAAAGAGTTCATTACCATCATTCATATGGATTTAGCCACAAGGAGGATTATTCATTAACATTTAATAACTGAAACTTTCACCTGGATTATATTATATACACACTATTTTCAATTTATATATTTTTTCACCTGGATTTTATATTTTTTCACCTGGATTTTACACACACACTGTTTTATTTTGTCATATATTTTGTCACTTATTTTTGACACTTATTGATTTTAGGGGGTCCCCCATTTTTAAGTTTTAATATATTTTTTATATATATATTTTATATATATTTTTTACATTTATTTTTTCACACAATCTCTCCAAGGGATTTTTTTCAAAAAGTTCTTTCATCATCAGTTTATTTTTATATTTGATTTTTTCACTGGATTTATTCACTGGACTTTTTTTAATTTTATATATATAGACTCCATTTGACATATTGGACCATCTTCTCCTCAAATATCATTTTATATGACTCTTACCTTGTATATCCCCGTAATTGGTGACATACCCTTATATTGTGTTTTTAGCAATTATTGTGTTTTTAGCAATTATTATTTATTTGTTAGTACTGTGAATTTTTAGCTTATTTTAGTATATATGTTACATGGATCCATGTTATTAACTATATGTTGAATAAATGTTTGATAATGTTTGATAATTATTGATTCATCTGTTAGAATTTTCCTTTGCCTCTAGTTGGCGCTCTTGGAATATTTGTTGTTTTTTCGTTCACTTTCCACCCATGCGACCTCAGGAATGCCAGAACTATCTCTGTATGAGATTTGGCAATTTTAAAGCTTGACGCCTGTATCAGGATATCGTCCAGGTAAGCAGCCACCGCTATGCCTCGCGGTCTTAGGACCGCCAGAAGTGAGCCCAGAACCTTTGTAAAAATTCTTGGGGCTGTAGCCAACCCGAATGGAAGAGCTACAAATTGGTAATGCCTGTCTAGAAAGGCAAACCTCAGGAACTGATGATGATTCTTGTGAATCGGAATGTGAAGGTAGGCATCCTTTAAGTCCACTGTGGTCATGTACTGACCCTCTTGGATCATGGGTAAAATGGTTCGAATAGTTTCCATCTTGAATGACGGAACTCTGAGGAATTTGTTTAGGATCTTTAAATCCAAAATTGGTCTGAAGGTTCCCTCTTTTTTAGGAACCACAAACAGATTTGAATAAAACCCCTGTCCTTGTTCCGTCCGTGGAACTGGATGGATCACTCCCATTACAAGAAGATCTTGTACGCAGCTTAGGAATGCCTCTTTCTTTATCTGGTTTGCAGATAATCTTGAAAGGTGAAATCTCCCTTGTGGAGGAGAAGCTTTGAAGTCCAGAAGATATCCCTGAGATATGATCTCCAACGCCCAGGGATCCTGAACATCTCTTGCCCACGCCTGGGCGAAGAGAGAGAGTCTGCCCCCTACTAGATCTGTTGTCGTATAGGGGGCCGCTCCTTCATGCTGTCTTAGAGGCAGCAGTAGGCTTTCTGGCCTGCTTGCCCTTGTTCCAGGACTGGTTAGGTTTCCAGGCCTGCTTGGATTGAGCAAAAGTTCCCTCTTGTTTTGAAGCAGAGGAAGTTAATGCTGCACCTGCCTTGAAATTTCGAAAGGCATGAAAATTAGACTGTTTGGCCTTTGATTTGGCCCTGTCCTGAGGAAGGGTATGACCCTTACCTCCAGTAATGTCAGCAATAATTTATTTCAAACCAGGCCCGAATAAGGTCTGCCCCTTGAAAGGAATGTTGAGTAATTTAGACTTTGAAGTTACATCAGCTGACCAGGATTTGAGCCATAGCGCCCTACGCGCCTGGATGGCGAATCCGGAATTCTTAGCCGTTCGTTTAATCAAATGAACAATGGCATCAGAAACAAATGAGTTAGCTAGCTTAAGAGTTCTAAGCTCGTCAACAATTTCAGTCAATGGAGCTGTATGGATGGCCTCTTCCAGGGCCTCAAACCAGAATGCCGCCGCAGCAGTGACAGGCGCAATGCATGCAAGGGGCTGTAAAATAAAACCTTGTTGAATAAACATTTTCTTAAGGTAACCCTCTAATTTTTTATCCATTGGATCTGAAAAAGCACAACTGTCCTCAACCGGGATAGTGGTACGCTTTGCTAAAGTAGAAACTGCTCCCTCCACCTTAGGGACAGTCTGCCATAAGTCCCGTGTAGTGGCATCTATTGGAAACATTTTTCTAAATATAGGAGGTGGGGAAAAGGGCACACCGGGCCTATCCCACTCCTTACTAATAATTTCTGTAAGCCTTTTAGGTATTGGAAAAACATCAGTACTCACCGGCACTGCATAGTATTTATCCAGCCTACACAATTTCTCTGGCACTGCAATTGTGTCACAGTCATTCAGAGTAGCTAATACCTCCCCAAGCAATACACGGAGGTTCTCAAGCTTAAATTTAAAATTAGAAATCTCTGAATCAGGTCTCCCCGATTCAGAGACGTCACCCACAGACTGAAGCTCTCCGTCCTCAGGTTCTGCATATTGTGACGCAGTATCAGACATGGCTCTTACAGCATCTATGCGCTCTGTATCTCGTCTAACCCCAGAGCTATCGCGCTTGCCTCTCAATTCAGGCAATCTGGATAATACCTCTGACAGGGTATTATTCATGATTGCAGCCATGTCCTGCAAAGTAATCGCTATGGGCGTCCCTGATGTACTTGGCGCCATATTAGCACGCGTCCCTTGAGCGGGAGGCGAAGGGTCCGACACGTGGGGAGAGTTAGTCGGCATAACTTCCCCCTCGACAGACCCCTCTGGTGATAATTCATTTATAGATAAAGACTGATCTTTACTGTTTAAGGTGAAATCAATACATTTAGTACACATTCTCCTATGGGGCTCCACCATGGCTTTTAAACATAATGAACAAGTATCCTCTGTTTCAGACATGTTTGTACAGACTAGCAAGCTTGGAAAACACTTTAAAGCAAGTTAACAAGCAATATAAAAAACGTTACTGTGCCTTTAAGAGAAACAAAGTTCGACAAAATTTGAAATAACAGTGAAAAAAGGCAGTTACACTAACAAAATTTTTACAGTGTATGTAACATGTCAGCAGAGCATTGCACCCACTTGCAAATGGATGATTAACCCCTTAATAACAAAAACAGAATAATAAATGACAAAAACGTTTTTTAAAGTCACAACAACTGCCACAGTCTACTGTGATTGTTACCCTCCTCAAACACGACTGAAGCATTTTGAGCCCTTCAGAGATGCCCTGTATCATGCAGAGGGAAGCTGAATGTCTCTGTCAGTATTTTTAGCTGCACAGAAAAGCACTAAAAAAGGCCCCTCCCACTCATATTACAACAGTGGAAAGCCTCAGGAAACTGTTTCTAAGCAAAAATCAAGCCAGCCATGTGGAAAAAAACTAGGCCCCAATAAGTTTTGTCACCAAACATATATAAAAACGATTAACATGCCAGCAAACGTTTTATATTACACTTTTATAAGAGTATGTATCTCTGTTAATAAGCCTGATACCAGTCGCTATCACTGCATTTAAGGCTTAACTTACATTAATCCGGTATCAGCAGCATTTTTCTAGCAAATTCCATCCCTAGAAATATGTTAACTGCACATACCTTATTGCAGGAAAACCTGCACGCCATTCCCCCTCTGAAGTTACCTCACTCCTCAGAATATGTGAGAACGGCAGTGGATCTTAGTTACTTCTGCTAAGATCATAGAAATCACAGGCAGATTCTTCTTCTAATGCTACCTGAGATGAAACGGTACACTCCGGTACCATTTAAAAATAACAAACTTTTAATTGAAGTTAAAAAACTAACTATAATACACCACTCTCCTCTTACTACGTCCATCTTTGTTGAGAGTTGCAAGAGAATGACTGGATATGGCAGTGAGGGGAGGAGCTATATAGCAGCTCTGCTGTGGGTGATCCTCTTGCAACTTCCTGTTGGGAAGGAGAATATCCCACAAGTAATGGATGATCCGTGGACTGGATACACTTAACAAGAGAAATTGCCTTTATCAAATTAGCATTTCCTGAAAAAACTAAATTTATTAAGAGAGAAAAAAAAAGTGACCCCACATGACGAGGTCAAATGCCTTTTCTGCATCCATTGAAATTATTACTAAATCTTTTGTAGAAATTAATACTTTGTTTTGATTCATGCAAATGGTGATAACCAATAAATAATGTTTGTAAATGTATTGATGAGGTACTCCCCTTAATGAATCCAGTGTGATACAGATGTATACGTTCTATAAGAATAGGATTGCTTGATCATTTTTAGTGTGTTAAAAATAGTACAGAGATTAGGGACCTCCTGTGGTACTTCAAAACAAACAAAAACCAACATCTAGGGTGGTCACCTCAGCTATATTTTCCTGGACACTTATGAGTTACATATGCTACAGGGTATGTAGGGAGGAGCATGAATAGTGCTGTCCAGGATCACTGTTTGTGTGCTGTCCAATTCATGTTCCCCTATGAACACCCTGCAGCATGTGTAACTCATAAATGTCCAGGAAAACATGGCTGAGGTGGCAACCTTACCACCACAACATTTTCAGAACCGATTGTGCTCTTATAGTAGAAAATAAATAACTCAGCCTTTTTTTTTTTAAATCTACTTCTTTAAATCCAGGTTACTAAGATGTTATGGGTTGTACCTCTATTTCACACCTTTAGGATTTTTATATAAAAAGGTTAAAGGGACAGTCTAGTCAAAATTACACTTTCATTATTCAGATAGGGCATGCAATTTTAAGCAACTTTCTAATTTACTTTTTATCATAAAATTTTGTTTTATTGGTATTCTTTATAGAAAACTAAACCTAGGTAGGCTAGTAAGCTAATTTCTAAGTCCTTGAAAGCCACCTCTTATCTCAGTGCATTTTGACAGGTTTTTCACAGTTATACAGTGCTAGTTCACATGTGCCATATAAGACAACATTGTGCTCACTCCAGTGGAGTTATTTATGAGTCAGCACTGATTGGCTAAAATGCTAGTCTGTCAAAAGAACTGAAATAACAGGACAGTCTGCAGAGGCTTAGATACAAGGTAATGACAGAGATAGAAAGTTTATTAAAAGGGACAGTCTACACCAGAATATTTATTATTTTAAAAAGATAGATAATCCCTTTATTAACCATTCCCTAGTTTTGCATAACCAACAGTTATATTAATACACTTTTTACCTCTGATTACCTTGTATCTAAGCCTCTACAAACTGCCCCCTTATTTCAGTTCTTTTGACAGACAAGCATTTTAGCCTATCAGTGCCGGCTCCTAGGAACTCCACGTACGTGAGCAGTGTTATCTATATGAAACACATGAACTAACACCATCTAGTGGTGAAAAACTGTCAAAATGCCATGAAATAAGAGGTGGCCTTCAAGGGTTTAGAAATTAGCATATGAACCACTTAGGTTTAGCTTTCAACTAAGAATACCAAAATTGGTGATAGAAGTAAATTGGAAAATTGTTTTAAATTACATGCCCTATCTGAATAACTAAAGTTTGTTTTGGACTAGACTGTCCCTTTAATAGAACAGTGTTGGTTATGCAAAACTGGGGAATGGGTAATAAAGGGATTATCTATCTTTTTTAACAATAAAAATGCTGGAGTAGACTGTCCCTTTAAGTTATGCATAATAACAACTTTGCAATATCATTTCATAATTTATTTTTACCCCTTTTCATTTAACGCTAAAAATTGAGCAAATTCTCTCATAACTTGAAATGCACCCGGATGACTTCTCAAGGCTAACTTTGCTATATGTCTGCCCCTAATTGTCTTTAAATGGATAATAGCTGCAAAGCAATGCATTTATAACAGAATTTATGCTTACCTGATAAATTACTTTCTCCAACGGTGTGTCCGGTCCACGGCATCATCCTTACTTGTGGGATATTCTCTTCCCCAACAGGAAATGGCAAAGAGTCCCAGCAAAGCTGGCCATATAGTCCCTCCTAGGCTCCGCCCACCCCAGTCATTTGACCAACAGACAGGAGGAAATATATATAGGAGAAACCATATGGTACCGTGGTGACTGTAGTTAGAGAAAATAATTCATCAGACTGGATTAAAAAAACCAGGGCGGGCCGTGGACCAGACACACCGTTGGAGAAAGTAATTTATCAGGTAAGCATAAATTCTGTTTTCTCCAACAATGGTGTGTCCGGTCCACGGCATCATCCTTACTTGTGGGAACCAATACCAAAGCTTTAGGACACGGATGAAGGGAGGGAGCAAATCAGGTTACCTAAACGGAAGGCACCACAGCTTGCAAAACCTTTCTCCCAAAAATAGCCTCCGAAGAAGCAAAAGTATCAAATTTGTAAAATTTGGCAAAAGTGTGCAGTGAAGACCAAGTCGCTGCCTTACATATCTGGTCAACAGAAGCCTCGTTCTTGAAGGCCCATGTGGAAGCCACAGCCCTAGTGGAGTGAGCTGTGATTCTTTCAGGAGGCTGCCGTCCGGCAGTCTCATAAGCCAATCGGATGATGCTTTTAAGCCAAAAGGAAAGAGAGGTAGAAGTCGCTTTTTGACCTCTCCTTTTACCAGAACAAACAACAAACAAGGATGATGTTGGTCTGAAATCTTTTGTAGCCTCTAAATAGAATTTTAGAGCACGGACCACGTCCAAATTGTGTAACAAACGTTCCTTCTTTGAAACTGGATTCGGACATAAAGAAGGTACAACTATCTCCTGGTTAATATTTTTGTTAGAAACAACCTTAGGAAGAAAACCAGGCTTAGTACGCAAAACCACCTTATCTGCATGGAACACCAGATAGGGCGGAGAACACTGCAGAGCAGATAACTCTGAAACTCTTCTAGCAGAAGAAATTGCAACCAAAAACAAAACTTTCCAAGATAGTAACTTAATATCTATGGAATGTAAAGGTTCAAACGGAACCCCTTGAAGAACTGAAAGAACTAGATTTAGACTCCAGGGAGGAGTCAAAGGTCTGTAAACAGGCTTGATCCTAACCAGAGCCTGAACAAATGCTTGAACATTTGGCACAGCTGCCAGTCTTTTGAGTAGTAAGACAGATAAAGCAGAGATCTGTCCCTTTAGGGAACTTGCAGATAATCCTTTCTCCAAACCTTCTTGTAGAAAGGAGAGAATCTTAGGAATTTTTATCTTATTCCATGGGAATCCTTTGGATTCACACCAACAGATATATCTTTTCCATATTTTATGGTAAATCTTTCTAGTTACCGGTTTTCTGGCCTGAACCAGAGTATCTATCACAGAATCTGAAAACCCACGCTTCGATAGAATCAAGCGTTCAATCTCCAAGCCGTCAGCTGGAGGGAGACCAGATTTGGATGTTCGAATGGACCCTGAACAAGAAGGTCCTGTCTCAAAGGTAGCTTCCATGGTGGAGCCGATGACATATTCACCAGGTCTGCATACCAAGTCCTGCGTGGCCACGCAGGAGCTATCAAGATCACTGAGGCCCTCTCCTGATTGATCCTGGCTACCAGCCTGGGAATGAGAGGAAACGGTGGAAATACATAAGCTAGGTTGAAGGTCCAAGGTGCTACTAGTGCATCTACTAGAGTCGCCTTGGGATCCCTGGATCTGGACCCGTAGCAAGGAACCTTGAAGTTCTGACGAGACGCCATCAGATCCATGTCTGGAATGCCCCATAATTGAGTTATTTGGGCAAAGATCTCCGGATGGAGTTCCCACTCCCCCGGATGGAATGTCTGACGACTCAGAAAATCCGCCTCCCAGTTTTCCACACCTGGGATGTGGATCGCAGACAGGTGGCAGGAGTGATCCTCCGCCCATTGAATTATTTTGGTCACTTCTTTCATCGCCAGGGAACTCCTTGTTCCCCCCTGATGATTGATATACGCAACGGTCGTCATGTTGTCTGATTGGAATCTTATGAATCTGGCCTTTGCTAGCTGAGGCCAAGCCCTGAGAGCATTGAATATCGCTCTCAGTTCCAGAATGTTTATCGGGAGAAGAGACTCTTCCCGAGACCATAGACCCTGAGCTTTTAGGGATTCCCAGACCGCGCCCCAGCCCACTAGACTGGCGTCGGTCGTGACAATGACCCACTCTGGTCTGCGGAAGCTCGTTCCCTGGGACAGATGGTCCAGGGTCAGCCACCAACGGAGTGAATCTCTGGTCTTCTGATCTACTTGAATCATTGGAGACAAGTCTGTATAGTCCCCATTCCACTGTTTGAGCATGCACAGTTGTAATGGTCTTAGATGAATTTGTGCAAAAGGAACTATGTCCATTGCTGCAACCATCAACCCTACTACTTCCATGCACTTGACAAGAGCTTAGAAGTTTTGATTTTCTGACCTCTGTCAGAAAAATCCTCATTTCTAAGGAATCTATTATTGTTCCCAAGAAGGGAACTCTTGTCGACGGAGACAGAGAACTTTTTTCTATGTTCACCTTCCATCCGTGTGATCTGAGAAAGGCTAGAACGATATCTGTATGAGCCTTTGCTTTTGACAGGGACGACGCTTGTATTAGAATGTCGTCCAGGTAAGGTACTACTGCAATGCCCCTCGGTCTTAGAACCGCTAGAAGGGACCCTAGCACCTTTGTGAAAATCCTTGGAGCAGTGGCTAACCCGAATGGGAGGGCCACAAACTGGTAATGCTTGTCCAGAAAAGCGAACCTTAGGAACTGATGATGTTCTTTGTGGATAGGAATATGTAGGTACGCATCCTTTAGATCCACGGTAGTCATAAATTGACTTTCCTGGATAGTGGGTAGAATCGTTCGAATGGTTTCCATCTTGAACGATGGTACCCTGAGAAATTTGTTTAGGATCTTCAAATCCAAAATTGGTCTGAAAGTTCCCTCTTTTTTGGGAACTACGAACAGATTGGAATAAAATCCCATTCCTTGTTCCTTTATTGGAACTGGGTGTATCACTCCCATCTTTAACAGGTCTTCTACACAATGTAAGAATGCCTGTCTCTTTATTTGGTTTGAGGATAAGTGAGACATGTGGAACCTTCCCCTTGGGGGTAGTTCCTTGAATTCCAGGAGATAACCTTGAGAAACTATTTCTAGCGCCCAGGGATCCTGAACATCTCTTGCCCAAGCCTGAGCAAAGAGAGAGAGTCTGCCCCCCACTAGATCCGGTCCCGGATCGGGGCTACTCCTTCATGCTGTTTTGTTAGCAGCGGTAGGCTTCTTGGCCTGCTTACCCTTGTACCAGCCTTGCATCGGTTTCCAGGCTGGTTTGGGTTGTGAGGCATTACCCTCTTGCTTAGAGGATGCAGAATTAGAGGCCGGTCCGTTCCTGAAATTGCGAAAGGAACGAAAATTAGACTTATTTTTAGCCTTGAAAGACCTATCTTGTGGAAGGGCGTGGCCCTTTCCCCCAGTGATGTCTGAAATAATCTCTTTCAATTCTGGTCCAAATAGAGTTTTACCTTTGAAAGGGATGTTAAGCAATTTTGTCTTGGATGACACATCCGCTGACCAAGACTTTAGCCAAAGCGCTCTGCCTGCCACGATAGCAAACCCTGAATTTTTCGCCGCTAATCTAGCTAATTGCAAAGCGGCATCTAAAATAAAAGAGTTAGCCAATTTAAGTGCGTGAACTCTGTCCATAACCTCTTCATATGAAGTCTCTCTACTGAGCGACTTTTCTAGTTCCTCGAACCAGAACCACGCTGCTGTAGTGACAGGAACAATGCACGAAATTGGTTGTAGAAGGTAACCTTGCTGTACAAAAATCTTTTTAAGCAAACCTTCCAATTTTTTATCCATAGGATCTTTGAAAGCACAACTATCTTCGATAGGAATAGTAGTGCGTTTGTTTAGAGTAGAAACTGCCCCCTCGACCTTAGGGACTGTCTGCCATAAGTCCTTTCTGGGGTCGACCATAGGAAATAATTTCTTAAATATAGGGGGGGGAACAAAGGGTATGCCGGGCTTTTCCCACTCCTTATTTACTATGTCCGCCACCTGCTTGGGTATAGGAAAAGCGTCGGGGTGCACCGGAACCTCTAGGAACTTGTCCATCTTGCATAATTTCTCTGGAATGACCAAGTTGTCACAATCATCCAGAGTAGATAACACCTCCTTAAGCAGTGCGCGGAGATATTCTAATTTAAATTTAAATGTCACAACATCAGGTTCAGCTTGTTGAGAAATTTTTCCTGAATCTGAAATTTCTCCATCTGACAAAACCTCCCTCATCGCCCCTTCAGATTGGTGTGAGGGTATGACAGAACAGTTATCATCAGCGCCCTCCTGCTCTTCAGTGTTTAAAACAGAGCAATCGCGCTTTCTCTGATAAGTAGGCATTTTGGATAAAATATTTGCTATGGAGTTATCCATTACAGCCGTTAATTGTTGCATGGTAATAAGCATTGGCGCACTAGATGTACTAGGGGCCTCCTGCGTGGGCAAAACTGGTGTAGACACAGTAGGAGATGATGTAGTATCATGTTTACTCCCCTCATCTGAGAAATCATCTTGGGCAATTTCATTATCTGTGGCAGTACTGTCCTTACTTTGTTTGGACGCTATGGCACAATTATCACATAAATTTAAATGGGGAGACACATTGGCTTTCATACATATAGAACATAGCTTATCTGAAGGTACAGACATGTTAAACAGGCTTAAACTTGTCAACAAAGCACAAAAAAACGTTTTAAAACAAAACCGTTACTGTCTCTTTAAATTTTAAACAGAAAACACTATTACTAAATATGTGAAAAAGTATGAAGGAATTGTTCAAAAATTACCACCACAGTGTCTTAAAGCATTAATAGTATTGCACACCAAATTTCAGAGCTTTAACCCTTAAAATAACGGAACCGGAGCCGTTTATAAATTTAACCCCTATACAGTCCCAGCTATAGTCTTTGCTGAGACCCAACCAAGACCTGAGGGGAATACGATACCAATTGACGCCTTCTAGAAGCTTTTCCAGCAATTTTTAGATCCTCACACATGCATCTGCATGCCCTGCTCTCAAAAAACAACTGCGCAGTAATGGCGCGAAAATGAGGCTCAGTCTATAACTAGGAAGGCCCCCTGACTGGAAAAGGTGTCTAACACAGTGCCTGCCGTTTAATAAACGTTCCCCAAGTTTATAAATGCAAATTGTCAGCATAAATATGAATAAAAAGCCCAAATAAAGCAATCGATTTAGCCCATAAAAATGTCTACCAGCTTTTTTAGCCCATAATAAGCCCTTTATTCTGTTTGTTTGACTAAGAAAATGGCTTACCGGTCCCCATGAGGGGAAATGACAGCCTTCCAGCATTACATCGTCTTGTTAGAAATATGGCTAGTCATACCTTAAGCAGAAAAGTCTGCTAACTGCTTCCCCCAACTGAAGTTACTTCATCTCAACAGTCCTATGTGGAAACAGCAATCGATTTTAGTTACTGTCTGCTAAAATCATCTTCCTCTCACAAACAGAAATCTTCATCTCTTTTCTGTTTCAGAGTAAATAGTACATACCAGCACTATTTTAAAATAACAAACACTTGATAGAAGAATAAAAACTACATTTAAACACCAAAAAACTCTTAACCATCTCCGTGGAGATGTTGCCTGTGCAACGGCAAAGAGAATGACTGGGGTGGGTGGAGCCTAGGAGGGACTATATGGCCAGCTTTGCTGGGACTCTTTGTCATTTCCTGTTGGGGAAGAGAATATCCCAGTAAGGATGATGCCGTGGACCGGACACACCAATGTTGGAGAAATTAACTTTATGAAAGTGGATAGTCTGGTTGCCAGAGGACTAAAGCCCAGATTGGCAAATGGAATTTAATATGTTTACTGCAATTATTTGTTTAAAAAGTCAATTTGTTTTTAAAAAACAGACTGGTTATTGCCTAGAAACAAAACAGAATGTCTTTTTTAAACTTTTTATACAGATGAAGAGAAACTATTTGTTTACATCTCATATGAATAGTTCTGGTGCATCTAATCCAAACAACATGAAGTATGCAAAGTGTGTGTGCTAAAAGGGAACGGGAACTCAAAATTAAACTTTCATGATTCAGATAGAGCAATTTAGCAGGCTACGAATTGGTGGTAGCACATATGCGCTTCACCATTGGCTCACCTGATGTGTTAAGATAGCTCCAGTAGTGAAATGCTGCTTCTTTAACAAAGGATATTAAAATTTACTTTATTCTCTTGGTAACATAAGTAAACTGGAAAGTTGTTTAAAATTGTATTCTCCCCAATACTCAATGCGTTAAAAAGGATAAAACTCTCAATATTCTAAGGTAAATTCTGAAAGTAACAGGGTTTAAGTTAAAATGGCATATTCGTCTAACCTCTTCTTTCAGAGTTTTCCAATGTCCTTCAAATACATGCTCCCATGAATTACTCAAATGTTTGCAGCCAATACAAGCATAATGAATGAGAGAGAGTACATGCCAAGGGAATTGCAAAAAACAGAATTTATGCTTACCTGATAAATTACTTTCTCCAACGGTGTGTCCAGTCCACGGCGTCATCCTTACTTGTGGGATATTCTCTTCCCCAACAGGAAATGGCAAAGAGCCCAGCAAAGCTGGTCACATGATCCCTCCTAGGCTCCGCCTACCCCAGTCATTCGACCGACGTAAAGGAGGAATATGCATAGGAGAAATCATATGATACCGTGGTGACTGTAGTTAGAGAAAATAATTCATCAGACCTGATTAAAAAAACCAGGGCGGGCCGTGGACCGGACACACCGTTGGAGAAAGTAATTTATCAGGTAAGCATAAATTCTGTTTTCTCCAACATAGGTGTGTCCGGTCCACGGCGTCATCCTTACTTGTGGGAACCAATACCAAAGCTTTAGGACACGGATGATGGGAGGGAGCAAATCAGGTCACCTAGATGGAAGGCACCACGGCTTGCAAAACCTTTCTCCCAAAAATAGCCTCCGAAGAAGCAAAAGTATCAAATTTGTAAAATTTGGTAAAAGTGTGCAGTGAAGACCAAGTCGCTGCCCTACATATCTGATCAACAGAAGCCTCGTTCTTGAAGGCCCATGTGGAAGCCACAGCCCTAGTGGAGTGAGCTGTGATTCTTTCAGGAGGCTGCCGTCCAGCAGTCTCATAAGCCAATCGGAGGATGCTTTTAAGCCAAAAAGAGAGAGAGGTAGAAGTTGCTTTTTGACCTCTCCTTTTACCAGAATAAACAACAAACAAAGAAGATGTTTGTCTGAAATCCTTTGTAGCCTCTAAATAGAATTTTAGAGCACGAACTACATCCAAATTGTGTAACAAACGTTCCTTCCTTGAAACTGGATTCGGACACAAAGAAGGCACAACTATCTCCTGGTTAATGTTTTTGTTAGAAACAACTTTCGGAAGAAAACCAGGTTTAGTACGCAAAACCACCTTATCTGCATGGAACACCAGATAAGGAGGAGAACATTGCAGAGCAGATAACTCTGAAACTCTTCTAGCAGAAGAAATTGCAACCAAAAACAAAACTTTCCAAGATAGTAACTTAATATCTACGGAATGTAAGGGTTCAAACGGAACCCCTTGTAGAACTGAAAGAACTAAATTGAGACTCCAAGGAGGAGTCAAAGGTTTGTAAACAGGCTTGATTCTAACCAGAGCCTGAACAAAAGCTTGAACATCTGGCACAGCCGCCAGTTTTTTATGAAGTAAAACAGATAAAGCAGAAATCTGTCCCTTCAAAGAACTTGCAGATAATCCTTTCTCCAAACCCTCCTGTAGAAAGGATAGAATCTTAGGAATTTTTATCTTGTTCCATGGGAATCCTTTAGATTCACACCAACAAATATATTTTTTCCATATTTTATGGTAAATTTTCCTAGTTACAGGCTTTCTAGCCTGAACAAGAGTATCAATGACAGAATCTGAAAACCCACGCTTTGATAAAATCAAGCGTTCAATCTCCAAGCAGTCAGTTGGAGTGAAGCCAGATTCGGATGTTCGAATGGACCTTGAACAAGAAGGTCCTGTCTCAAAGGTAGCTTCCATGGTGGAGTCGATGACATATTCACCAGGTCTGCATACCAAGTTCTGCGTGGCCACGTAGGAGCTATCAAGATCACCGAAGCCCTCTCCTGATTGATCCTGGCTACCAGCCTGGGAATGAGAGGGAACGGTGGGAATACATAAGCTAGGTTGAAGGTCCAAGGCGCTATCAGTGCATCTACTAGAGTCGCCCTGGGATCCCTGGATCTGGACCCGTAGCAAGGAACCTTGAAGTTCTGACGAGACGCCATCAGGTCCATGTCTGGAATGCCCCATAATTGAGTTATTTGGGCAAAGATCTCCGGATGGAGTTCCCACTCCCCCGGATGGAAAGTCTGACGACTCAGAAAATCCGCTTCCCAATTTTCCACTCCTGGGATGTGGATTGCAGACAAGTGGCAGGAGTGATCCTCCGCCCATTGAATTATCTTGGTCACTTCCTCCATCGCCAGGGAACTCCTTGTTCCCCCCTGATGGTTGATATATGCAACAGTCGTCATGTTGTCTGATTGAAACCTTATGAATTTGGCCTTTGCTAGTTGAGGCCAAGCTTTGAGAGCATTGAATATCGCTCGCAGTTCCAGAATGTTTATCGGGAGAAGAGATTCTTCCCGAGACCATAGACCCTGAGCTTTCAGGGGTTCCCAGACCGCGCCCCAGCCCACCAGACTGGCGTCGGTCGTGACAATGACCCACTCTGGTCTGCGGAAGCTCATTCCCTGTGACAGGTTGTCCAGGTCCAGCCACCAACGGAGTGAATCTCTGGTTCTTTGATCTACTTGGATCATCGGAGACAAGTCTGTATAATCCCCATTCCACTGTCTGAGCATGCACAGTTGTAATGGTCTTAGATGAATTCGTGCAAAAGGAACTATGTCCATTGCCGCAACCATCAAACCTATTACTTCCATGCACTGCGCTATGGAAGGAAGAAGAACAGAATGAAGTACTTGACAAGAGCTTAGAAGTTTTGATTTTCTGGCCTCTGTCAGAAAAATCTTCATTTCTAAGGAGTCTATTATTGTTCCCAAGAAGGGAACTCTTGTTGACGGGGACAGAGAACTTTTTTCTATGTTCACTTTCCACCCGTGAGATCTGAGAAAGGCTAGGACAATGTCCGTATGAGCCTTTGCTTTTGACAGAGACGACGCTTGAATCAGTATGTCGTCCAAGTAAGGTACTACTGCAATGCCCCTTGGTCTTAGCACCGCTAGAAGGGACCCTAGTACCTTTGTGAAAATCCTTGGAGCAGTGGCTAATCCGAATGGAAGTGCCACAAACTGGTAATGCTTGTCCAGAAAGGCGAACCTTAGGAACCGATGATGTTCCTTGTGGATAGGAATATGTAGATACGCATCCTTTAAATCCACCGTGGTCATGAATTGACCTTCCTGGATGGTAGGAAGAATTGTTCGAATGGTTTCCATTTTGAACGATGGAACCCTGAGAAATTTGTTTAGAATCTTGAGATCTAAATTTGGTCTGAATGTTCCTTCTTTTTTGGGAACTATGAACAGATTGGAGTAAAACCCCATCCCTTGTTCTCCTAATGGAACAGGATGAATCACTCCCATTCTTAACAGGTCTTCTACACAATGTAAGAATGCCTGTCTTTTTATTTGGTTTGAAGACAATTGAGACCTGTGGAACCTCCCCCTTGGGGGTAGTTCCTTTAATTCCAGGAGATAACCTTGAGAAACTATTTCTAGCGCCCAAGGATCCTGAACATCTCTTGCCCAAGCCTGAGCAAAGAGAGAGAGTCTGCCCCCCACCAGATCCGGTCCCGGATCGGGGGCCAACACTTCATGCTGTTTTAGTAGCAGTGGCAGGTTTCTTGGCCTGCTTACCCTTGTTCCAGCCTTGCATCGGTCTCCAGGCTGGTTTGGTTTGACAACTATTACCCTCTTGCTTAGAGGGTGTATAATTTGAGGCTGGTCCGTTTCTGCGAAAGGGACAAAAATTTGGCTTATTTTTAGCCTTAAAAGACCTATCCTGGGGAAGGGCGTGGCCCTTTCCCCCAGTGATGTCTGAAATAATCTCTTTCAAGTCAGGGCCAAACAGCGTTTTACCTTTGAAAGGGATGTTAAGCAATTTGTTCTTGGAGGACACATCCGCTGACCAAGACTTTAGCCAAAGCGCTCTGCGCGCCACAATAGCAAAACCTGAATTTTTCGCCGCTAATTTAGCTAATTGCAAAGTGGCGTCTAAGATAAAAGAGTTAGCCAATTTAAGTGCTTGAACTCTGTCCATAACCTCCTCATACGAAGAGTCTTTATTGAGCGACTTTTCTAGTTCTTCGAACCAGAAACACGCTGCTGTAGTGACAGGAACAATGCATGAAATTGGTTGTAGAAGGTAACCTTGCTGAACAATCATCTTTTTAAGCAAACCCTCTAATTTTTTATCCATAGGATCTTTGAAAGCACAACTATCTTCTATAGGGATAGTAGTGCGTTTGTTTAGAGTAGAAACCGCCCCCTCGACCTTGGGGACTGTCTGCCATAAGTCCTTTCTGGGGTCGACCATAGGAAATAATTTTTTAAATATAGGGGGAGGAACAAAAGGTATGCCGGGCCTTTCCCATTCCTTATTTACAATGTCCGCCACCCGCTTGGGTATAGGAAAAGCATCGGGGGGCACCGGGACCTCTAGGAACTTGTCCATCTTACATAACTTCTCTGGAATGACCAAATTGTCACAATCATCCAGAGTAGATAACACCTCCTTAAGCAGAGCGCGGAGATGTTCTAATTTAAATTTAAAAGTAATAACATCAGGTTCAGCTTGTTGAGAAATTTTTCCTGAATCTGAAATTTCTCCCTCAGACAAAACCTCCCTCCTGGCCCCTTCAGATTGGTGTGAGGGTATGTCAGAACCATTATCATCAGCGTCCTCATGCTCTTCAGTATCTAAAACAGAGCAATCGCGCTTTCTCTGATAAGTGGGCATTTTGGACAAAATGTTTTTAATAGAATTATCCATTACAGCCGTTAATTGTTGCATAGTAAGAAGGATTGGCGCACTAGATGTACTAGGGGCCTCTTGTGTGGGCAAGACTGGTGTAGACACAGAAGGGGAAGATGCAGTACCATGCTTACTCCCCTCGCTTGAGGAATCATTTTGGGCAACATCATTATCAGTGGCATCATTGTCCCTACTTTGTTTGGACACTATGTCACATTCATCACATATATTTAAATGGGGAGGAACCTTGGCTTCCAAACATACAGAACATCGTCTATATGATGGTTCAGACATGTTAACAGGCATAAACTTGATAACAAAGCACAAAAAACGTTTTAAAATAAAACCGTTACTGTCACTTTAAATTTTAAACTGAACACACTTTATTACTGAATATGTGAAAAAGTATGAAGGAATTGTTCAAAATTCACCAAAATTTCACCACAGTGTCTTAAAGCCTTAAAAGTATTGCACACCAAATTTGAAAGCTTTAACTCTTAAAATAACGGAACCGGAGCCGTTTTTACATTTAACCCCTATACAGTCCCTGGTATCTGCTTTGCTGAGACCCAACCAAGCCCAGAGGGGAATACGATACCAAATGACGCCTTCAATAAGCTTTTTCAGTGGTTCTTAGCTCCTCACACATGCATCTGCATGCCTTGCTTTCCAAAAACAACTGCGCATTAGTGGCGCGAAAATGAGGCTCTGCCTATGACTAGAAAAGGCCCCCAGTGAAAAAGGTGTCCAATACAGTGCCTGCCGTTTTTTTTATACATCCCCAAGATTAAAAGAACTATTTATAGTTATAATCCACTAAATATACTTATAAAGTAATCGTTTTAGCCCAGAAAAATGTCTACCAGTCTTTAAAGCCCTTGTGAAGCCCTTTATTCTTATACTAAACTAAGAAAATGGCTTACCGGTTCCCATAGGGAAAATGACAGCTTCCAGCATTACCAAGTCTTGTTAGAAATGTGTCATACCTCAAGCAGCAAAAGTCTGCCCACTGTTTCCCCCAACTGAAGTTAATTCATCTCAACAGTCCTGTGTGGAAACAGCCATCGATTTTAGTAACGGTTGCTAAAATCATTTTCCTCTTACAAACAGAAATCTTCATCTCTTTTCTGTTTCAGAGTAAATAGTACATACCAGCACTATTTTAAAATAACAAACTCTTGATTGAAGAATAAAACTACATTTAAACACCAAAAAACTCTTAGCCATCTCCGTGGAGATGTTGCCTGTGCAACGGCAAAGAGAATGACTGGGGTAGGCGGAGCCTAGGAGGGATCATGTGACCAGCTTTGCTGGGCTCTTTGCCATTTCCTGTTGGGGAAGAGAATATCCCACAAGTAAGGATGACGCCGTGGACCGGACACACCTATGTTGGAGAAAAGAGTATGTTCTGTATTCCCCCTCTCTCTTATAGAAATTAAAAAACTTACTAAATAAATTGCTAATTAAGTCCTTATTCAGTACTCTTAGCAACAGCATGAGCAAAAATAAAATGAGATTGGAACATACCGCAGCATCCACATTGGCTGGAGAGTCCCCATTGGGGTCAGCTAGCATAGAAATTACACTAATCATTATGGTTTCCACTGTGTGAATAGGAAGCCAGCGTTCCTCTGGTTTTTCATAGCCATATTTATCTTCACCAGGCTCATGGAGAATGGAAATACATACATCACCATTTTTATCAACTGAAAAGATAAAACAATTGGTAAGCACAGACAAATCGCCAGTTAAATAGTATCTTAAATTCATAAGTAATCCTTTCAAAACACATACTTTAGTGCAGTGGTATCAAACTCATTGTATCTTAGGGGCCACTAGCCAAGTGTCCTTCCCCCATGTGGGCCACTTGAACAGAGCGAGTGCTAAATTGGAACTGGATATACTAGGAACTGGTAGTGACATTTACCCATGTAGTAGAGCATGACAGGAGCTGTAGTCCACAATAGACTTACACAGAGTATGTTTATCTTCTGAGAGCCAAGTGAAGTGATCATTCTGGAACTGAATAAAAAGTGACCAAGCAGTGCATAATTGGAGTCTACACTGGACAATACAATGCGTGTCTTTATATTTATCTTGTGTTTGTCTATTTAGAACATCAGCTTGTTACACCTCTTAGAACCCTTAAAAAAATTGATGGGGACAAATGAATAATTTACCTAATAAGCAAGAGAGGGCCAGATTACATTATCTTGAGGGCCGCATTTGGTCCCAGGGCCTGTACTTTGAGACCACTGCTTTAATGGAATCATTTGATACAATATTTATACAAAATATACAGTATATTTACTGCTTAAAGGGACATTAAATACTAAATATATGCTAGATGCAATGATGCATAAAAAGAAAACAGTCTGAGAATAACATGTAGATGTATTTTTGAAAGTTGCATTAACTGTTTAAATATTGACAAAGTAAGTCTAAAGTTTTAGTGTCTATAAAACAATGGGAGCTGCCATGTTGTAACTTAGGTTACCTTCTCTGCTGTGGCCAAATAGGGACAGTTATAAATAGGTCACTAGAGTGTGCAGCCAATGGCTGTGTGGAATATAACAATGTTCTGCACTTCCATTTCTAAAAAGGAACTGAAAAGCTCACAATTTCAGAATGGAATTACAGGAAAAGGGGACAAAATAAATAATGAAAGAATATTGGAGGTTTTTTTTATAAATACGATTTATCATTTTAATTTTACAAACTCAAAGTGTTTAATGTCCCTTTAACAGTTCTTTAGTAAATCTCCTTTTTCTTACAAATATCTTTGGTCAGTCATACTACATACTTTTGATTTCCATGCTCTGTATTATGTCAGACCAATCTTAATTTAGGTTTGTAAATACCTTTTTGCAACTGCAATTTTCCCTTTTCAAGTTTTTTTTAATGCTTTTCCCCCATTGATACTCTCCTACTTAAACGTTTACTTGGGAAGTTCAGGTCTTGCTGTGAGTGTTAAAGGAATAGGAAACCTCACATTTTTCTTTTCTAAATTCAGACAGAGAATAACATTTTTAAAAAGTTTCCAATTTACTTCTATTGTAAAATTTGCTTAGTTCCCATGATATGCTGTGTTGAAGAGATACCTTGGTAGGCATATGAAGCACTGCATGGCAGGAACTAGTGCTGCCATCCAGTACTTTTGCAAATGGAGAACAATCTTGCAAAACTGCTGCAGAACTGGGCCGGCTCCTAAGCATACTTCCCTGCTTTTTTAACAAAAGATGCCAAGAGAACGAAGACAAATTGATAATATACGTTAATTAGAATGTTCTTTAAAATCGCATGTTCATTCTGAACCATGAAAGAAAAATTTTGGTTTTCATATCCCTTTAACCTTTTCTTATTTAGAGGACATTTTATGTTGACTCTTGACCTTTCACCATTTACTACAAGTTTATCAATATTGCGCAACAAATACTTGATGGAAAAAAGTTGTTAACTCCAACAGAAATCCATAAGCATATTAGCAAACTCTGCTTCATATTGCCCAACTGTTAAAGTTGTGTTAGGGGTTTAAGATAGGAAGGTAATCATGTGAAGATGGATGCTCCTCTCACTGGTTGCCCAAAGAACTGCCACAGAGGAAACCATGGAGAAAAATTACATAAAACAGTGTTTCTCTACTTCAGTCCTCAAGTACCGCTAAAAGGCCAGATTTTCATAAAATCTTAACTAGAGCACACATGAATTAATAAGCTGATGGGTGACAGCAGGTTAGTAACCATGGTTACTGATCAGTATTTCACCTGTACTCTAGTTATGAAGATCTGGCCTGTTAAGGGTGCTTGAGGACTGGAGTTGAGACACAATGACATACAAGAGTCCACAGAGGTGTGGTATGGCACAGTACAGTTAAAATGTTACTGGAGGTTTTGGACATGCAAAAATTATTAGGACAATTGGTTCCGCCAAAATGTTGACTGCAGACCAGAAGAGACAGCAGATGGTGATTTACTTGGTTTTGTGTGAACACTATCTTGGCAAAATAATTTATGCTTTCCACTATTCCATTGGCTAACATACCATACTCTATATAATTGGATGTAATATTAGTTAACTTTATATATGTATCATCATGAATGTGTCATTGTGTACCCCTACTCATTTGCATGACAGTACAGACTTTGACAATGCTATACAAATAAACAATTAAGGAAATATGCCTCATTTTCTTTAAGCATTTATACTACTTGCAGCAAGGAACAAAATTGGGATTTTGTCACCCCCCCCCCTTAACTATAGAGCATACATACACATATACACGCAATGGCCACTTTATTAGTTACACCTGTTCAATTGCTTGCTAACACAATCAGCCAATCACCTAGCAACAACTCAATGCATTTAGGCATCTAGATGTGGTGAAGACTACTTGCTCATGTTCAAACCGAGCATAAAAATTGGGAAGAAAGGGAATTTAAGTGACTTTAAAACATGGTTTTTGGTGCCAGACAGGCTGGTCTGAGTATTAATAAAACTGCTGATCTACTGGGATTTTCACGCACAACCATCTCTAGGGACTACAGAGAATGGTCCGAAAAAAAGAAAATATCCAGTGAGCGGCAGTTGTGTGGAAGAAAATTCCTTGTTGATGTCAGAGGAGAATAGGAAGACTGGTTTGAGATGATAGAAAGGCAACAGTAACTCAAATAACCACTCGTTACAACCAAGGTATGCAGAATACCAATCTCTTAACACACAACACATCGAACCTTGAAGCAGATGGGCTACAGTAGCAGAAGACAAGACTTGGTGCCACTCCTGGCAGCTAAGAACAGGAAACTGAGGCTACAATTTGCACAGGCGCACCAAAATTGGACAATAGAAGTTTGGAAAAACGTTGCCTGGTCTGAGGAGTCTCGATTTCAGCTGCTACATTCAGATGGTAGGGCCAGAATTTGGCGTAAACAACATGAAAGCATAGATCCATCCTGCCTTGTATCAACGGCTCAGGCTGGTGGTGTAATGGTGTGGGGGAAATTTTTTGGCACACTTTGAGCCCCTCAGTACCAACTGAGCATTGTTTAAACGGCACAGCCTCCTGAATATTGTTGCTGACCATGTCCATCCCTTTATGACTACAGTGTACCCATCTTCTGATGGGTACTTCCAGCAGGATAATGCGCCATGTCACAAAGCTCAAATCATCTCAAACTGGTTTCTTGAACATGACAATCAGTTCACTGTACTCCAATGGCCTCCACAGTCACCAGATCTCAAGCCAATAGAGCACCTTTGGGATGTGGTGGAACGGGAGATTCGCATCATGGATGTGCAGGCGACAAATCTGCAGCAACTGCTTGATGCTATCATGTCAATATAGACCAAAATGTCTGAGGAATGTTTCCAACACCTTGTTAAATCTATGCCACGAAAAATTAAGACAGTTTTGAAGGCAAAAGGGGGTCCAACCCGGTACTAGCAAGGTGTACCTAATAAAGTGGCCAGTAAGTGTATATATCTATGTCTGGGAGAGGGGTTGTGCATGATGAGGTAAAGAAAATTAAACACACCATGTCTCAGAACCTCATAGTTGTTCTTTCATACCATAAAATCTATTTAAGGAATTCCCACAACTAGAAAAAAAACAACA